>NW_015541140.1:88263-105499 GCF_001515605.1 Sinocyclocheilus anshuiensis | reverse complement strand
ATAATGGATATAATTTTTCCCCCCCCCCCCCCCAAGTAATTTAAAAAGGAAGCGTATTTATGGAAATGTTACACTTGGAAAAACAAAGCAATTAGCTCACAAAATTAATAGTAATTTGAAAAAGAAAAAAAAAAGCGAAGACTCTTATTCTAATTCATAAAAATATAAAGTGAGCTTGGAATATAGCAAACACATTACAGTGTGGTTAGTGTGTTGGAAAAGCATGGCATGACATTTCGGGGGAATTACAAAAACATCTCTATAATTCGTTCCAGGTTGTCCCGCAGTGTTATCAAGACAAGCGGCTTCTCAGTACCTCTGATTGGCAACTTCTTCTCCAGAAGTTATTAAATATACTCAGCAATTATCACTGTCATTATTTCAGGAATACAATAAAGGATTGTGATTACAGTCGCACCGTATTTAACAACTTGTTGTATTGCAGTTTTACAAGTTTGCATGCGCACAGCCCTCATTTTGTGTTGTCATGCATGTTTGCCACTGAAGTAGGCACCAAAACAAACATATTTTTTCACATTTGACTTTTTTGGTAATTTGATTTGAGATTTCTGAATTCAAACAAACACGTTGCAATTCTGTTTTGTGTCTCTAGTGGCTCAGATTATACACCTTTTAAAAAAAATTAAAAAATAAATAAAAATTGATTATTGTTAATGCTCATGTTTTTTTTTCTTCCCCCAACAAAAACTTGTTCTGCAGAAAAATCCCTTGGATTAACATCTACGCAGAGGTGAACCATGAGAAAGAGCAGGAGATGATCAGTACGGTGGGCCAGAATGACGCCACACCAAAAATCACCCTGAATGAGTTCTCCACCCAGAAAGAACTGATGGAGAAAGAGCTGGAGGCCTGTGCCAAACGTGAGTGACATTTTTAGAAAATTAAAAATTTATATTTATAACATAAAACTTCAGAGAAAAGCCCATTTATATATATATATAATTAAATTAAGATTTATTAAGATATTAAATTAAATTAAATTAAGATTTAATTTAATATATATGTAATCCGCAGAATGCAATCTATAATTTATGTAAAATTAAAAAAAAAGTTTTCTGTAGAAAAGAGCAAAAGCTTGTCTGATATTGCACATGACAAAAGATGCTAAAGTAGGATTGGTCAGTAATGTTTTTAAGGTGGAGCTTAGTGAACATAATACCAACTTTTCCCAGATACATCTCTGAATAATTGTATTTTTCTAGTATTCTAAGTCTGAGTAGTTTTCAAGTAGAAATGACATGATAGGAAAAGTTTTTTTTTTTTTTCAGCCTCAGGACTGTTTGAGTCACAAACCTGCGTGCTATCATAAAACTACTCTTGCGGTGGCAAGCTTTGTGTTTTACACTAAAATATGAATCATTCAGCTTTTAGAATTACACAGTGAAAACCATCAGACCAAAAAAACAGCCTTTGAAATCAAGAGAGTTTATAATCGGACACATAATGCATGCTAATGCGAACTATCTACAGTGGGCCCAAGTGTCCTTATTTCCCAAGTGCATGCGTCTGTGATCATGTAATTGCTTAATAACTGCAAATTAATATTTAATTGGTGCTGTTAAGCAGTGATTATAAGAGAGCACTGATTAAACTATAAAAGGGGTCAAATTGGGGTCAGTGTGATAACAACAACTGTGATGAATAAACATGCAACATTGGTGCCACGCAGAAAATAAATCCCACCACTCTTTCTGCGGGTGTTTAATAGGAGGATGACATGGTTCAGTTTCTAGCCTGCTTTACATTCATTTCACTTGCATTCATGAGGATAAATATTTAATGACTCTAATGCTGAAAACATCTAGTTTGTTCATTTATACTTGAGTAATATATAGTTGAGCGTATAATCAAGCATTTTAAGATAACATAAAATGGCATTCACTATGCATTTAACTTCTGTAATGTTATGCATTTCAAAGAAAACCATTTATCCAACTTGAAGTCATGTTGAGACTTGATTTTATCCATTGAGATTTCACTGAATAGTGAAAAGTAGGTCTGGGTTGAAGAAAAGTCGTTTCAGGAAATTATTTAAATTAAAAGCAAGATTATTAAATAAGTTCTGAGTAATCATCCTGGGACATGTGTTAAGAAAATGAATACAGACAATTGTGTTTGTTGAAGCAGAATCTATTTTGAAGGCTAATGTGTCATTTCTGTGTTTTCGGCGAGTAGGCGGTGTGATCAACACCTGTGAAAGCACAAGGGAGATCCCGAACTGCACGAGTGTCTGAAGACATCAAGAAAGAAGGCGGAGGCGTATTGTAATAATGTGTACAGAGGTATCACAATTTTAAAGGTTGACAGTTTTCCTTTATGCTTTTTTTGTAATTTCAAAACACTGTCATTGTTAATAGTTTTCTAAGGAGCTCAGATTTGCATGGGTGTCTTGTTTGTTACGATCTGTGTGGAAAATAAGAATAGATTTAACTACTGTACAAGTCACTGAAAAAATGCTCGGTTGAGAAATTAGGATTATTTACCAACATTTGAAATTCCAAAAATTTTGTTCTGAATGTTACAGAACAGTATGCGGAATGGAAAGTTGGGGGGAAAGTCATTTTCCCGGTGCATTTTTTAATTATATTTGTCAGTTTATCAGTTTGACATTGTGGGGGGGGGGAAATATAAATAAACATTTTTATATTTGTCATAACTTGAACTGAGGGAACAAAATTGCAGCTGAAGCATGCAAAAAAAGCCAACAGTGTTTATATCCCTCTCTATATTACAGCTTTGCCTTCTTCATGTAAGCAGTCCTGCTCTGGAATCTTCTAAATTGGTGGTTGTTGAAACAACTTTTAATTACACTTTTATCGCACTTATCAAGCCTTCGTCTAAAGGCAAAGAGATATGGACTAAGGCTACGTTTACACGACAACGATGTAGTCAAAAACAGAAACGTTTTTCCCTTGCATTTTTAAAAAGTTTCACGTATACACGACAACGTTTTCAAAACGATTCGCATTTACATATATCCGCGAAAATAGCCAAAAATGCTGTATTACGTATGCCAGGCCAGTAGTTGGCACTGTCACCTTGTTAGTAAACAGTACCTGTAGGGAAGTGACGATTATATGATGTATATGATGCGTCTCCGCTGTTGGTTGTAATATTGGTGAAGTAAATCCACACTTTGCTGAAGAAGCGTTAGCAAACTTGAGCAGCAACAACAGTACCATATACTTCGTCATTGTTGTGTATGTTTGTTCGCGCTTGCCTTTAAAATCGACACGTACTGTGCATGTCTACATACCTAACACGTACGACGCATGCGCATGACGTCACCGTTTTCAAAGATTCCAGTTTTGGGTGTTTACACGGAAACGATAACAGCAGCGTTTTCAAAAACTTGCACTTTGAAACCCATTTTCAAAAATATGCATTTACAGTCCCCAAAACAACATTGTCGTGTAAACGAACAGGCACAACGCATAAAAAGTTTCCCGTTTTTGACTGAAAACGTTGTCGTGTAAACGGCCCCTAAAATGTGAATTTTTCAGTCATGAAGTGTGATACCTTTCCAAAAGCACTGTGATAAAATGTCCATTTGAAGGCAAGCTTTTTGTACTAATATAAAACGGGAATATGCACTATCTATTAAGAACCACGTCTCTATAGTAAAGCTTTTTTTTGGAGCTCGAACTTAGGTAAAATCCATGAAATATCAAACACTGAGAATGTTTTGTGGAATAAATCTCTTGATATACGAACACAATAGAGCTTGATATCTTTCTGGAAAATGTTATACAATTTAACGTTAATTCTAACATACCTTCAGCTAAATGTAATTTATTGTAAGCTCCTCAAATATATACCGTCCGTGTGCATTCCATGAGTTTTTTTTTTTTACATTCAGCTTGCTCTTTTGACTTTTTTTTGTAGATAAATGGCTTACAGAATCATTTTGCTTCATAAGTGAATGCCTTACAAATAAGAATGCCTTTTGAATAATGTGTATTCATCATTTAGAATTGAAAATTAATTTATAACAGTTTAACAAAGTGAACACAGCCATTTATTTATTTATTTTTATAATTTTTTTTTTTTGCACACATTTTTAAAGTGTCTCATCTCCCAGGGATTGAAAAAAAAACATTGAACTGTACAATATATAAGTTTTAATTTCTTTGTATATACAGTGAGTGTATTTCATTTATACTGTAAATATAATAGTGAAGACTGAAGTTCACTGGACACAGTCTGCTATACATTTCAGAAAGAGGGTGTTACGAATCCAAACAGTGATTCATTGATGTGCTGTAGATAAGCCAGTGCTGCAAATAGTTTTTTTTATTCATCCATTGTACACACACAAAAAAAGAGTAAAGACGTATTGCATATGCTTCAATGTTGCCATTTTGGATTTTGACCTCAGATTTAAAGTTGAACCTATAGAGAGCAGTGTTTCGGTATATGGTTAGACATTTTGTATTGGAGTTGATTGCCTGTGTCACACAAAATGAATATAATTCATGAATACTAAGCAGATGGTTTCTTAGATTCCATTGTAAATGTCAATGTATAGCAATATATCAGAATATTAGTGACTTTGGCCAAAATAACTGCCCAAGCAATTAATTCCTGTTCTACTCAATTAGTGACATATTACAAACCAAAACATTGTGTTTCATCATTTCCATGTAAAATATATGTTTTTATGAATGCAGAGCTCTATTCAAATATATTTTTTTGCTGTGTGAAACAGAACAATCAGATGTTATATTATTAAAACAAGTAAATTATGAAACTAAAAATCAAAATGGGTAGGTACCTCAGTATTTCTTTTTAACTGGTAATAAACTAGTGTTAACAAGTGTTGAAATCATTGTATTTTTATTTCTATCATTTTAAATAACGCATGCACCATACATTAATTGTCTGTTTTGAAGCTTAGTGAGCTGCCTTAAACAGGACCTTTGTTTTGAAACTGCCTACTTAGGCAGCATCTGTGTGTGTCATAAAATAGTGCTCCTCACGTGAACAGTGACACTCTAATAAGCTTTTTTAAAAAAAGCATAGCGCACACAATTATTATTATTAGATTGAAATAAGAATTGAATCGCTTATATTCATAATAACATCAATGTGGGCTGAGAATTTATTCCCCAAAAATCATTTACCCCCGGTTCCACAGACAAGGCTTAATTAAGCCTAGTCCCAGACTAAAGTGTAAATCTGAGCTGTTTTAACTGAAAGAAACTTGCACTGACTGATTTTAAAATATATCAGTGCCTTTGTTTTGTCTCAAGATGCACACCAGTAATGTTTTTTCTAAGGCATGTTAATAAAAATTACTTAAATTTCTTAATTGAACAATGGCCTAATCCTGGCTTAGTCTAAGCCCTGTCTGTGAAACCGGGCCTTAAAGTCACTATTGTGTTAAATGAGAAAAGCATTGAATAGACATTATAAAAATGCAGCTTTAGAAAGAAATATTTTGATGCAACATATAATTTATTACACTTGAATTTTTAAGGCTACAATGTGGCATAACATTGTTTTCAGAAGCTGTAGCATTTAGGTATATTTACGGTTCATAGGTGCCATGAATGCATTTACACTGCTATTGGAATTGCATGAATAATGCTATGAGATACATTTTTAAATGGGCATTAATGGGTTTAAAATATTGAAATATGAAATTATTATTATTTTAAATGTAATTATACTGTAAATAATGAAACTGTGACTGCCAGAAATAAGGGAGTCGTTACATTTAGAAACAAAGCAAGTGACAGTCTTTGCGTTGGGAGCACTATGATGCCTTAAAATGCTGCCTACCTAGGCAGCTAACTAGGTTTTGGAACAGATATCGCATATTATTCTGTTTATTTTGATCATCTCAGTCCCAATTGTTTACTGATATTCCAGCCAGACTAACCACAACTTAACATGTACTATTGTATGTTCTGATTTCTATCCAATATGACCTCATCTTTCAAATTTAGATCTTCTAGAAGAATCTGACACACCAACTTCTGTTTCACCACAATATTTGAGGTATTTCACAGAAGAGTTTAAGCCATGTGCACTGGGCTATTATTCAAATGTTTGGGGCCAGTACGATTTTATTTCTTTTATTTTTTTTAAAGAAATTAACAATTTTATTGAGCAGGCATGCATTAAATTATGATCGAAAGTGACAGTAAAGACACAAAAAAATATTAAGCAGCACAATTCTTTTTAACATTTATCATAATAAGAAATGTTAAGTAAGCATCAATTCAGTATATTACATTTTTTGAAGAGCCATGTGGCGCTCAAGACTGAAGTAATGATGCTGAAAAATCAGCTTTCATATCAAAGGAATAAATTACATTTTAAAATATTTTCAAATAAAATAAAACTATAAAAATCTAATAATATTTGGTGAGCATCAGAGACTTTTTTCAAAAACAAATCAATACAGAAATCCTCCCGACTCCAACCTTTCAAACTGTAGAGTAAGTGCATATTCAAGTCTACAGATCTAGGCCAAATTTGCATACATTTTAGGGTAGTTAACTTGCCATTTTTTCCCCTTTTTATCGACTCTAGAGCCGCTGAAAACAACTTTGCATTTGTAAACGTGAGGATAGTCTCTCCAGATGCTTTACACATACGCTTATCCTCCATAAAGGAACTGAAAATGGGCTACAGAGACTGGTTTAATGCATGACGTCTGCACAGTCTAAAGCTGTGTGACATGAAACAGTGTTTTACTCTTAATCTGGACTTCTCAGAGGCTCTACAGTGTGCTGAAGTCAGCATGCAATTACACCAGCACGGGCCCTGAGCCGAGGGAACGGGGGAAAGCTGCTACTTTACCATCCTGTCGCACACACTCTCATTAACACTCGCAGGTTAGCTTAGCGTCCCGCTTTATCTCTACTAGTCACAGTTGTTGTCTCAGTCTAATAGTGACATTGATTTTTTTTTGTTTACTCATATCTTTAGTCCCCCACTCACCTAAATCTAACAATGTGTCCTTAAAAAAGCCCAAAGCAGAAAATCAACAAGAGATAAAGCTCAGATGTTCTCTAAAGATGTTTTGTTGTTCCCTTTTGATGTGGGCTTTGATGCACCCACACTCAAAAAAGGCCTACATTTAAGATTTATGTATTTGAATTTCTTATAAATTTTAGAAACCATTTGTATCACACAGTTTTAACAAACTAATGAACTTAATATGATACATATGTATTAGTCTACATAAATAAATCAGGTTTGTGTAATAGTACCAATAAACTAAATGTGTTTTAAATACACAATAAGCAGGTTTACACTTTAAAAAAATGGCAAATTCAAATCATGAAAACATGTTTTTACATTATTTTAGGTTATTATTATTTTAAGTTTCAACTTTTAAAAATAAGTCATACACGATTCAATTATTGTTTTTTTTTAGTCAGTTCAATGTAATTTAAGTTGAAATGACTTATACCGCTTGAGTTGACTGTACTTTCAAATTTAATTTAATTATTTTTTTTTTACTGTACAGTACATTTTCATCATCAATAAATCCAATGTTTCATGCATTTTAACTAATTAAATAATTGCTTGTTCCACAGCTGGCCATATTTAACCATGTTCATACTTTTTAACTGAATAATACATTTTAATATATTTTTTAAATGTTTATATATGTTTTTTTATCAAATACTAGATTTATGCTGATTCTAGGCAAATTATAGAGAAAAATAGATTTGTTTAAAAATGGTTTTTTTTTTTTGTGAAAAATTAATATATATGTTTTTTTATCAAATACTAGATTTATGCTGATTCTAGGCAAATTATAGAGAAAAATAGATTTGTTTAAAAATTGTTTTTTTTTTTTGTGAAAAATTAAACAGGTTGGATTTCTGCAATAGTACTATAAATACACATAATAGTACTTTAAATACACAATAACCCGGTTTATATATTTATCATCAATATTTTTTTTTTATTATTTTTACATTTTAAATAATTGAATATTGCTTATTCCACAGCTAGTCATATTTTATGCTCACCCTTTTTAAAATAAATCTTATTGTTTTCACAATGAACAGATTTATGCTGACTCTAAGTGATTTGAAAAATAAAAATTGATTTATTTAAAAAATATATGATTATTCAAATAAAATGCAATAGATACAAATAGCTAATAATATTTGTTTAATGCACAAAACGTATGTATGACTGACAAATATGCATCACATTAAGTTTATTAGTTTATGTTAAAACGGTGTAATCCAAATGAAAGGAAATGTTATATGCAATTCAAATACATAAATCTTACATTTTAGGCCTAAATATATTGTTGAATGCAATGAGAAATCGAATTTCTCCAAATGTGAGATCTACAACAAGAAAATGTTCTGATTGGCTGTGATTTTGTTGCACATGCAGCATTTTCACCTTCAGTGTAAAAGTTCTGGTTAGTCTGGAGAGCTGAGCACTTGTTCTGTAACCTGCTATCTAAGGTTAGTGGGAACCTCTTTCTAATGTAGAACAGTACTTGCTGACGTTTAACAACTATTTGTGTTCTTTTAGCTTCTTTATTTAATGCCATTGTGTGCTAATGAGCCCTCTCTCCCTCGTTCAGTGGAGTTGTATGATATCCATCAGGTTTTATTTGCTTTGCTGACACTCTCTTTGTAATATAAATCATGACTTTGTAACAATAACAACACTATAAACATTAAAGCAAAATGAAGCTGGTGGAAAAGAAACACGCCATACGATTTACGTGTGATAGAAAACCAGTAATGTTTTGACGAACAAATAATTGTAATACTTATCTCCCGTCGCACAAAATCTACAGCTGCATGACTCATGATTATTGTTCCATCTTTATTTCGATATTTCTATGGAAAACTACTGTCATTTTGGAATCGTTTCAAATAAATGTATTTTTGTACATCAGATACGGATTCCCGTCTGTGGTATTTTCGGATTACAGTTTCTAATGATGTTTGCTTGTCTTTAGGCTAAATGTGCACAGCTGGTGTGTGCTGGAGGCGAACCGAGCAGGTACACGAGGAAAACCTTAGGCGACAACTTGTAATGCCATCACAAGTTTCTCAAGTCTTTCTATAAACAGAAGCACAAAGGTGCCCTGGGTATTTGGAGCCGTGCGACTGCGTGACATGTTTGCTGGTTAGATCTGCGAAAGAGCATCTGTTTAGTCCTTTCTAAAAATGACTCCTGTTCCAGACTGAAAAAGTGTTTCTGCTGCCGCAGCGAATCAGAGTGCAGATTCAGGGTAACGTTGGGTCTGATTCGCTGATCTAAACACACACACGAGTCGTCCTTCACCGACTGACTGACTGACTGACTGGGGAATTCGTATGTGGAATGACAGGATGTCTTCACTCTGATACAGCGTAAATGATAGTTGCTATTTATGAGGGAATCTATATTTAGCTCAAGGCTGAGTTCCCATAAATACATCAGTTCTCCCAGTTGCGGAGGATTTGTGAATTCACTAATCAAACTTTGATATATGAAGGATACTCCCACTGGTGTTGCTTTAATTATCACTAGCTAGGGGTTTTAGTTTGTAGTCTTGAACATATGGGACACAAACTGCATGGTGTTTCTTCAACTACAGCGGCTGTTTGTGTGAGTTCTACTTTTTACTTTTAAACTGTAAAAGATTGCTGGAGTACATTTGACAAGAAAATACTTTTTCAGTTTTTCTGTCTTAAAAATGCCACATTTAATTCAGTTTGTTACTTGCTGTTTCTTTGTGAAATGTACTTGTAGTTTCTAGTCTATTTATGCATGAAGGTCACACAATACTGTCCATCATTTATTTTTGGTACTTTTCAAAAGTAGTTTAATATGTGTATTTTATTGTTTTGCCCAAATCCATCAAACAATTATTACATTTATATAACTTTTATGATCTGAAGAAAGAGTGAAATAATCATTGACCATTTTTATATGTTTCTGTCAAAAGTGTCTGTTGTTTTGAAGTCATTTGCACCATGACCAACAGTTTTGACACTAATTATGTTTTTATCATCAAGTGAACTTGGTTCCCATGGATACGACAGTTTGAGATGAAACACGGTGTTTGAAGAAATAGGAAATCAAGAAAAAGAATATTTTATTATGTGTCATTTCCTATCAAATTATGCAAATGTGGGATCTATAGCATTGTTTATTATTTGTTTGTTTTTGCTCCTTGCAACTACACAAAATTCAGTGGGAAGAATATTTTTAATCATCGAAAAATCCAATTTCTCAGACATATTAACTAATAGAATATTGTTTGTTAAAGCTAGACATAATTTATGTTACTGAATCAATTTTGTTGTTTTCACAATAAACCATCATTTGAAAACAATATTCATTTTAAAAAGATGATTATTCAAATAAAATCAAATATATGCAAAAGGTTAATAATACATTGTCATTTTTATTTATTATTTAATTTTAAACATCTTACTAGTTTCATTTATGACAAATATGCATCACATTAAGTTTATTAGGTTATGTTAAAACTGCAATCCAAATGGATGGAAATCGTATATGCAGTTCAAATACATGATTTTGAACTACATCCTAAATATTTTGGTGAGTGCACTGAGAAATCTCATTGGTCCAAAATGTTGCTTCACATCTGTATGTCAAACAAGCAGAATATACAATATGCAGAGTATTTTGTTTATTTATTTATGTTTTAAACACTGTTGCCCTGACTAGTGCCAATGTGAAAACTTTGTATTAATTATTTTTTTTTTTGTATTATTCCATGGGGACAAAAGTGACTCTGGTAGTATTATTTTGGTACTATTCCTATACTATTATAGTATTTATAGCAATTTTGAAGCAACATTAATGCTTTAATGTTTGTATTTTCAGTATAAATTTTAATTTTAGGCTTAGTCATTTTGTTATGTGCTTTCCTTATTGTTAGTAATTAATTAATTAATTTATGGCTCTGTTTGTTTTAGTGATTTTGGTACTTTTAATTAATTTATTTTATTAATGTTTTTTTTTTTTTGCGGTTACGTATTTCATCTAATATTTATGTTTTATTTCAATTATAAAAAGTGTTTATATAATTTTAGTTTTAGGTATCTAACATATATATATGTTACCCCAGTACGCTGAAAAAAAATATTCATTGATTTTATTTTTTATTTTTGCAAGATAAATGGTTGCAATCAATTTTTTTGCTACATTTAAATAAACAAATTTAGTTGACTAACTTTCAGCATTTTTTTTTATCATTTAAATGTAGCTAAAATAAATTGTTTGCAACCACTCGCCTTAAAAAAAAATTTGTATAATTTTGTTAAGTGTAATGTGTCTGGTGTAGGATCAATGACAAACCATAAGTGCTGATGTTATCACTTTATTGAATATTTATATACATCGCAAATATATCATTCGGTGTTTTGTTGAAAACATGTTTAAGACACAATTCAAGTTGCATGAGATGAGCCTCCACAGATAATTACCGCCAGAAATTCACACGCTGTCGAACATGACATCAACTGAAATGCACATCAACAGGAAGTAAGTAGAGTCTGAGTGGGCGTATGTTGGATTTCAAATCCACACTTTCTCTGTTGCTTACTCTCTTTCCCGCTCCAGGAATGAAATGATTGGGACCTGGCTTTCCACAGAGCTTGATAAAAGACCCTTGTCAGGGAAGTTGGCAGCATTGTCATTGCACATTGTCATTTCAGAACTCGACCCACGAGATTGCTCTTGCCAGGGTAAGAAAGTACTCTGTCAGTTAATAGGGCTTCCCTCCGTTAAACTTTATTTCATTATTTGATATTTTTGGGGGCGGGGGTACAGCTGGCTGATGGCACTTGGACATGGAATAGACATGCTAGATGGCGAGTTGGCATAAACACACTGGATTTTTCTCTCTCCTTGCGGAGGAAGGCATCCAGACCGAGGCCTCATTACGCCATAGGTTAGATTAATCTCTAAACCTGTCCTTCCTTCTTTCTCCAACCCACATATACTCGTTCTCTCTCTCTTTCTCTCTCATATGCTCACGCAATTGCTATCTACCTTTCACATCCAATCTACTCCTCCATCTGTCTCTCTCGCCCTTCTGTCTCTCTCTCTTTCCCCTCCCGGTCTATTATTCGCTCACCTTCAACCTTGAGAGCGGATGTCGGTGTGGTTTACATCTCCGTATCCCCAAACGTGAGCGCTGGAGTCTTGTGGGGTTAGTGAAAATGAAAGAGCTAATGAAAAGACCGTAACTCAGACAATGACTCACAACGTGTCGGGATTCTGGCAGGGGTCCTGATGTATAATTGCTTTAAAAAAAAACGATCAACATCTCATTAATCTTTGTGGTGCTTTTGTGACACGCTTGATGATGTGAGGGGCTTTCCGTGATATAGCTTAAAGAAACCGAAGATGTGTGGCCTTTAGCTCATGTCTGTTAGCTTTGAAGCCTTTCGGTACTCTTACAATTTGGTAAAATTGAAGACAATTTTTTTTTCATTGGTTAATATTCATATTTTTCTTGATGTTATTCTTGTTGGGTGGCAGTATGTATCATTGTATGTATTTATTTTTCATGGAATACAAAATGACTATTTTTTGTTGTTAATATGTTAATATAATACAATGCTGTATTGCTGTATTTATTTGTAGTTACTAAGTTTACCTTGTATATCTTTAGATTTTTTGGAATACAGAAGGACAATTATTATTATTATTGTCACGAATCCGGTCTATGAACTTCCGTTCACTCACCACCAGAGGTCACCCGCTCACTACATGGACTCTCACACTACACAGACTGTTACACTATGCCCTGGACTACATTTCCCATCATCCATTGCACTGATTGCACACAGCTGTAACCAATCACACGCGCACCTGAAAGCCATTACACACACTATATAACACCTACCCAGATCCTGCTCTAGTCGTCGAGTATTGTTCTGCATTTATCACTCTCCTAGTGTTAGCTGCTTTACCAAGCCATTCCGTGTTTCCTGAGTTAAAGTTTAGTTTAGTCTTGTTCATAGTCTGTTTACCCGTGTTTTGATCTTAGCCTGTTTTCTCCTCTTGTCTGATCTCTACCTGCCCTGAAGTTTATAGCCTGCCTTGGATCTCTCTCTCGTCTTGTCGTTTGGACTCTGTTTGCCCATGCCTGGACTATTACCGTGTACCTGGATTATCTCTCTCTCTGTCTAGCCCTCTGGATGTCGTTTGCTGATCGGAGACCCCTTGCCCTTGTATTATTCTTGTGTCTTGCCCGTACCATACCAGTTTGCCATTGTTTGACCCTGCCTGTGTTCTGACCGTGTTTATAAATAAAAGCTTGCACATGGATCCTCACGCCTCACGTCCCGTCGGCCCCATTACAATTATGTATTTTATTTATCTTTTATGAAATACAAAAGGAAATACATATGAAATACATTTATTGTGTGCGTGTGTGTGTGTTTGTTTGTTTCCAAAATAGGTATTGTTTTGTAGCCATTACTTGTATTTTTATGTGTTCTTTTTTATTCTTAATGGAATACAATAGAATATTATTATTATTGTTGCTGTTTTGTTATGCATTATTTTATAATTGTTATTTGTGTTTTTATGTATTCATTTATTTGAATACAAGAGGACATATATTATTATTTTTGTTATTATTATTATTAAATCGTTATCTGTTCTTATTTTAAAAGTATCACTGCTTTTAAATGAACATCTCAGGAAAACTTAGGCTAAGTGACTTTTTAAAGCACAGAATGGTTTTCTTTTGCAACTGTCTGATAAATCAGTAAGTATGCTTTAATCAGATCACGTTGTAATATCTTTTATAACACTTGAGAAACTATGTGCAAAATTTAGTGCATATTTATTAGAAGTTGAGACTTCCCCCAAAAATCTGATTAAAAAAAAAGTCTGATGATCTAAACATAATGAGGTAAAGTTAACTTTTTGCTCATTCCCAAAAGTTTATAAATAGCTTGTTATTTCTCACAGTGTTTGGATCTTATCACATTTGTTGGGTGTTATTCAGATATACCACATGATTAAAGCTTATAAATATCATGCATTTATGTATGACTATACACTTGCTTGTCTTCAGAGCAGATGGAAGTGCTAAATATTCGACATATGCCCAACATGGAAATTAATGTGAACCTTTTTGATCAGTTACCACCATCAGCCAGCGTTGATTTATCAGCCAACAAACTACATATTTATCACTATGTTTTACCTTCAGGTAAACTAGTGGACAGTCAGGAGTTATCATCATGCCTTAGTTTGTGAATTTTATAACTTGCAAATGCATAAATGCTTATGATGTGCAAGCATATCACAAGCCCATACAGATACTCGAACAAAAATGGGCCTAGTCTCACCTAGACCTAGTTTGACTCACACGAACACTTCTCCAGATTCGATGTTAATTAACAGAGAGCGACAGGTGACCAAGGGTCTCAGTTAATGTGATACATGTCCATTATTTTCATAAGCTCATATTCAGTATCATAATTAGGCCTTTTGGAAATCATTGAACTTCTCACTGACGTTTCATCCCTTGACATAAGACCTTGGCGGATGTCCTCTGAAAGTAATATTCAGCTGACTATAGATGGAGGCACATCGATGATTCCAGATAAGAAAATGTTCTTCCGATATACAGATTATAACATTATCCCACTGATTTTAATTTAGATATAAATAATAAATATTCATAATGATAAGAGCAATCATGTGTGAAGAATTAGGAAATTGAAGTCTATTACCAGCCACTATTGAGGAATTTTGCATTTCATTGTAGTTTTATATTAGTTTCATAAGGTCATGTGGCTCTTCTAATACTTAGTATTGATCCGATGTTATTAATAATTCCATTCTGGCTTTCCTAAAAGATCCAAATTATCATAACGATGACTTGACTATTCCACGCAACGGTTCACATCCTTATGACATATGGCTGTGTCGCTGAGTTGACCCAGAAATGTCAATAATGCAGCAAAATGATCAGCACATTTAGTCAGTCACCAGTAATGTGACACACTTAAGACAGGAAATGTGTTGTGAGTTCACAGGGGGTTTTGGAATTCCGTGAGAGTTATCAAACTCTTTGATGAAGTCGGATCCCCAAATGACTCCAGACAGCATCTGTCCCTTCACTTTCCATTCCAGATAATGTAACAAGCATATGGAATCTGTCTGAAGTTATTGTATTCTCGGAGAATACAATCCCAAAGCTTCCTACAAACCACCTTTATCTTAATGGACTGTTAATCCTTTGGGCATTAAAGGTTCTTGTTCTAGAACCGATAATAAGAAAATGACAACATCTCTTACATAGTGGATGTATTTAAAACTACGTTTTAGAAGTATTTTGAACTTGTTAATGCGGTGCAACTGGATTTTCAATTACATAAAAGTGATGATTTTGTGAAACATTACCACAAGGGATTTTCGCATTTATATTCACATTTATGTCTGAAACACAAAAAGTAGACTAAGCAAAAATAATTTCCTGTTTACTATGGTATACCAAGTCTTCAGCCATATGATATATACACATACATAAGATTTGTGTGATAAACAGAAGTCTGGATATTAAGTATTTTACGAGGTGGCATAAACAGATTGTACCAATTCATAAGCCAACAATTTGCCAAAACATGAAGTTACAAATTGCCATGATTGTGTTGCCGGAGCTCACATTAGCGTGTTTATTCACGAGTTCTTACGATGCCAGATTCTCTAATCTTTTCAGTGAATCAAACAATCCAATTCACTCACCTCTTCCAAATGATTCATTCGATTCACTGATTAAGCTACATTTATAAACACACCAGAAAGATGGTTATTTCCAAGAAAGCTGTTTATGACGGCGGCATACGGTTAACTCGCACTTTTCCATGCACATGCGCACTCTTCAAAAAGTAAGGACGTGTTTAAATTACGCGTGAACCGCGTTCACCGGATGAAATCCAGCTTTTTCATTTAATTACTTCAATTTAAATCTAGCGTAAGGAAAGGCGGCAATGCACCTGTTATGATGGTTGCCAGCCATCATAGGTACGGTTGCCAGCCAGCAAGGTACGTTTATACATAAATATGTAAAGATGTGGATGTCTGTGCAAATAATTTCACTCCATACTGCTTTGTGAATGTCATGTCGTTATGGTGCTTAGCTAACGTTTTAACCGTATTTGTGTGCATATGTTATCGTAGTATTTTAATTGATCAGTGCCGCGGTTGTGAGATTAGTTCACAAGCTCTGTATCATTGCGCTGTTTTGTCCCACTTTCAGTGCATTTGGCTTCCCATATGTACAGCTGAACACTGGTTCTCTCACTTTCAGTATACGCCACGCCCTCTTCTGAAGACAGGGTGGGAATATGCAGCTCATTTGCATTTAAAGTAATACACACCAAAACAGCTCTTGTTTAGACACACCCCAAAAATGACATTTTTCAAATGTTGTAATAAATGATCTTTGGGGTATTTTGAGCTGAAACTTCACAGACACATTCTGGGGACACCCAAGACCAATATTACATCTTGTAAAAACAGGCATAGGTGCCCTTTAAAAGAATAGTTCACCCAAAAATGTAAATTCTGTCATTAATTATGTCGTTCCAAACCTGTAAGACCTTCGTTCATCTTCGGAACACAAATTAAGATATTTTTGATTAATTCCGAGAGCTCTCTGACCATAGACAGCAAGGATCCTAACACGATCAAGGTCCAGAAACGTAGTAAGGACATCGTTATAATAATCCATGTGACATCAGTGGTTCAACTGCAATCTTACGAAGCTACGAGAATACTTTTTATGCGCAAAGAAAACAAAAATAACGACTTTCTTCAACAATTCGTCTCCCTGGCACCATTTTGGAGAGTATCACATACATAAACAACGTATGCAACATATGTATGCGGATACGTTGTTTACATTCAGATCAAAAGCATAAACACGTACGAACGTACGGTGCTGCTGACACAGAACAGCATACGTCGTTTACATATTTACAAATTGTTGAATAAAGTCGCTATTTTTGTTTTCTTTGCGCCTAAAAAGTATTCTCGTAGCTTCGTAAAATTACGGTTGAACCACTGATGTAACATGGATTATTTTAACGATGTCCTTGCTACGTTTCTGGACCTTGATTGTGTTAGGATCCTTGCTGTCAATGGGAGAGTCAGAGAGCTCTTGGAATTCATCAAAAATATTTTAATTTGTGTTCCGAAGATGAACGAAGGTCTTACAGGTTTGGAACGACAT
>NW_015541140.1:72377-87742 GCF_001515605.1 Sinocyclocheilus anshuiensis | reverse complement strand
ATGTCGTTCCAAACCTGTAAGACCTTCGTTCATCTTCGGAACACAAATTAAGATATTTTTGATTAATTCCGAGAGCTCTCTGACCATAGACAGCAAGGATCCTAACACGATCAAGGTCCAGAAACGTAGTAAGGACATCGTTATAATAATCCATGTGACATCAGTGGTTCAACTGCAATCTTACGAAGCTACGAGAATACTTTTTATGCGCAAAGAAAACAAAAATAACGACTTTCTTCAACAATTCGTCTCCCTGGCACCATTTTGGAGAGTATCACATACATAAACAACGTATGCAACATATGTATGCGGATACGTTGTTTACATTCAGATCAAAAGCATAAACACGTACGAACGTACGGTGCTGCTGACACAGAACAGCATACGTCGTTTACATATTTACAAATTGTTGAATAAAGTCGCTATTTTTGTTTTCTTTGCGCCTAAAAAGTATTCTCGTAGCTTCGTAAAATTACGGTTGAACCACTGATGTAACATGGATTATTTTAACGATGTCCTTGCTACGTTTCTGGACCTTGATTGTGTTAGGATCCTTGCTGTCAATGGGAGAGTCAGAGAGCTCTTGGAATTCATCAAAAATATTTTAATTTGTGTTCCGAAGATGAACGAAGGTCTTACAGGTTTGGAACGACATGAGGGAGCGTAATTAATGACAGAACTTTCATTTTTGGGTGAACTATCCCTTTAAGTAGGCTACATGTAAATGGAAAGGAGCCGCCTTTCATTATATCAATAAGAATGTCATACGGGTTTGGAAAGACATGAGGGTGAGTAAATGATGATTATTTTCTTTCTTTTTTTTTGGCGGTGAACTATTATTTTAAGGTAAGGTAACAGACTTTGTGAGGAATTAGCAGAGATTTACTGGAAAATTATTCATTTTCGTCTGAATCCTTAAGCGGTATTTATATGGGTGAATTACTTAAAAGGCTTAGTCTGGGTCAAACATCTGTCACAGAATTTTCACCTCACCTTGCAGAAGTGTTTACCTCAACAAGTCTCAGCGCTGGGGCTCAAGTCTGTCATTTTGACGGCTCTTTGATCTGAGCGTAGCTGCAGATTTTAATACTTGATGCGCCATTAGATGAGCATGTGAAGGTGAATCTTCCATCTGAAATTAAAAACAGCCTCAGAATACTACCTCAATAATGCATTAATGCCCTGATTTATCCAGCTGTAATGGAATATTTTGCCGTGGGCTAACTGTCTTGGCCTCTTGAATATCTTCTGCCTCCAAAATATGCTCAGCTGTATGAGAGACACTACTGCTCATTTCTTTACTCATGAATAATGGTTGTGGGCATGATATATGCATACAGAACTTTGGAAATTGTAGTCCTCTGCATTAGAAACGATTATTTAAAGTTTGCCACGATAAATCCTCAGCAACTGATATTGAATGTCCATGTGCGTGTTTTTCTGAAATGAATGTTTATTTAAAAGAAAAAAGAAAAAAAAAACATCTCTCTAGTTTTGCACCTGCTGAATTCATTCAACAGAAAATGAAAGGAAAAACACATTTGGTTTTCTCTGATTGCTCAAGCTCCCCTGTGTAACACAACCAAATGAGCCAATTCTCTTTAATCTAAGATTCGACATTCAGCGGTGCGAGAAAGTCACTGAACTTGAATCGCATTTGCATCTTTCTCATGATGGATCAGATTAAAGAAACAAGGTGATTGCGCAAGGTCCCCTGACAGATTTTTTTAGGCCTTACCTTCAGAATTAAAGGTAATCCTAAACCCGTGGTTCTGTGGATGTCCTCGTACATCAAAAGGTGTTTTGTATGACGAGAAATGCATTTGCATAAATAACAAGCAAGTGAGCACACCGCAGATGCACAATGTTTTGGAATAATTTGAGTGAATATGGATGAAAGACGAGGATCATGAAATAAGCATCTGGAATGTTCATCTCTAGCCAAGATGTTGCAGTTTGGATTAGCTACAGATTGAAGCTCGATCATTACACCTGTGCAAAAAGATGCATTCTGTAACTTGTAAATGTTGGAAATGAACTGAGTTTGGTACAAGTGAAGCCAAATAAAGGTCAGTCATGAAGCAGAATTGAATTCAGAATGCCTTTTAAAGTCAGAATTGAATTTGAATTGATGTTGCAAACAGGATGCATAATTGTAATTAAAATTTAAATGCAGCAAAGTACAATTAGTTCTTCCTTTTCCATGAAGAACCTTTAACCTTTCCATTCCACATAAGAAGATTCTTTATAGTGGACGTTTTTTATTTATTTATTTATTTTAAATGTTCTTCACAATGTGTTGGTGTGGGTCTTCTGTGGAGATGCAATGACATTTACTGATTTCTCAGTAGGGATCTCTCATCAGTTGTCTGTCTAGCATTCTGCACGTGTTTCTGTGGGAAACCACACACTTCATCTCAGTTTCTGTGGACGGTGGATGTTATTTACGGACAGAAGCTGACATGAACAACAGGGAATGACAGTTTAAAAGGATACTGGACAATCTGGCCAAATTCAAATATCAATGCAAAGGTCAATTAAGTTTGATTTTCCTCTTGCAGCTCGTGCAAAATGACTCCGCATGGACAGAAGAATTCATTAATGGAGCTTCGCAGATGGAGGCGTGTGTCCCAACCGTTTGACCAGAAGGAGGCCATAAAAAGTCTCTTTTGCGAACAGTGTCAGCTCCACGGGAGAAAGCACTCGGCATATTATTCCCTTCTGCAGGATGACTGAGCGTTTGATTCTAACAGTAGCCTGTAAATGTCAATATCCCCTGTAGGCTCCTGTGTTTGTGGTCAACAATCTGTCCTGCTGGTTCAGAACAAAATACAGAAATGCAAATAAACCAAACTGGTGAAACGAAACTTTTCAAAAAACCAAAAGCCACTATAAAACAGAGAGAGAAAAAAATCGAAACAAAAGAAATGATTTTGAGGCAAGTTGAATCTACATTGTACATCGGGATGAGAGATCTGTTCCTACAATCGTGTAAATCCTGAAATGCCTTCTGGACATGGCTCCAGGACAAATAAGTAAGGGATAATCACAGTCATTCGGTCATTAACACAAAATAAACTCTGACAGGGTAATGAAGACTCTGGAGCAAAGCAGAGTAGCCACTTATTACACAGCCACTTAGCAAATAAATAAATAAATACTACACATTAAATATTGATTGGAGCTGAACTAATGCTATCTTATATGTAGATTAGCTGAAAGCTTCCAGTAAAACAGTCTGTCTGACAAATGTTGCGGCATATATGTGTGTGTATATATATATATATGTGTGTGTGTGCGTGTGCGTAAATCATTTCTCCTACAGTATATAAAAATTCCCGGTCAAATGTTTGGAATAATTACAATGTTTAAACATTTTTTTGAAAGATGTCTCTTATGCTCACCAATACAGCATTTATTTGATCAGAAATATAGTGAAAAAGTACAGTACTCTTGTGAAATATTACAAATTAAAATGTTTTCTGTTTAAAATGCAATTAATTCCTGTGATGGTAAAGCTCAGTATTCAGTGTCACATGATCATTCAGAAATCATTGTGATAGCTGATTTGCTGCTCAAGAAACATGTATTATTGTTATTAATAGTACCAGAGAGTGAGAGAGAGATTTTTTTTTTTCACTTACATAACTATTTTACTTTTTCGATGGATTTAATATGAATATTTTGTATGTCTATAATTATTTAGTTACACTGTAAAGTCTTCAGTCATAAAATATGGCATGCTGCAATATATAAAGCTGCATGTGGGTAGAAGAGTTTGCCCTTTGTGGAAAAGAATAACATATGAAGAGTTCAGATGCAAAAGCCTCTTAAGTGCCATCTGAAATTTTCTTCTAAAATTAGCATTTTTATCAGACTTCTATGTTTAGGTTCAGTAATTAATAGCAATGTATAGGTACTTTTCAATTAAAATGAAACAACTAAACATAAATATAGGAGGCTGATAAAAATGCTCATTTTAAAAGAAAATTTCAGACGGCACTTAGAGGCTTATGCATCTGAACTCCTCATATTTGTGTACAGTGAAAGTGTGGTATTAACCTCAGAAAGCCACAGAGGAGAGTTGTAGGATGTGCCCTCTAAGTGCCATCTGAAATTTTCTTCTAAAATTAGCATTTTTATCAGGCTTCTATGTTTAGGTTCAGTAATTAATAGCAATGTATAGGTCCTTTTCAATTAAAATGAAACAACTAAACATAAATATAGGAGGCTGATAAAAATGCTCATTTTAGAAGAAAATTTCAGACGGCACTTAGAGGCTTATGCATCTGAACTCCTCATATTTGTGTACAGTGAAAGTGTGGTATTAACCTCAGAAAGCCACAGAGGAGAGTTGTAGGATGTGCCATCAGCAGATCCGAGCTGTCAAAACCAATGTCTCAAACACAAGGCAACACATTGCATTTTTAACAGTGGGGGTAAAAGAAGTGAATATTTCATCATCTTTTTCATTATTGCATTTTCTCCCTTTGTCATAGACTGAAAGAAAATGGTGTCAGTGCACATTAAACACAATAAGCCATATGAAATACTAAGAACAATTAGGATCTTGGGTTGCATTCAATTCAATTAAATTCAAGTTTATTTGTATAGCGCTTTTCACAATACAAATCGTTGCAAAGCAACTTTACAGCAAATTAAGTTTTTACAATATTTAGTGGTAGCTTATCAGTGGTGACTGTCCATTAATGTACATATGGCAGAAATGTACGGAAAAAATCAATTAAAGGGGCCTGAAACCTGACTGAAATTCTTCATAGAGATCATTTTTTGCAGGAAGGAGCACAATTGCGCAGACACAACGTTTGTCCTTACGGCAAGTTATTTATTTTTCATTGGCTCAAGTTAAAAAATATAGATGTGAATCATTACCCTAAATTTTTTTAATTGGATGAATTAAACATTTTTTTCAGTGTAATAAAGTAGAAGATCTATCTATCTATCTATCTATCTATCTATCTATCTATCTATCTATCTGCAGCAGTATTCTAATGACAGGACTACAAGCTTAATTTCTCTAATGTAGTTTGGCAGCTGTGAGATATTAGAGTGCAGACAAGTTTTGTAAAGTGACAGCGTTAATTCGGAGTAAACAGGAAAGAGAGAAGGTTGTGTTGTGTGTTTCAAAAATGAATCAAGGTTAGTTTATGGAGTTGAATAGTGGTTAAAAATCTGAGCTGGCAAACTCTGGAAAGGGTGATCTATGAACTGAAGAGCTCCTTAAATCCCACATCACCATTGTGCCCTTGAGCGAAGTGCTTAATTCTAGATTTGCCCAAAGGGGACCGTCTCCTGTAGTAAGTGTACTGTAAGCCGCTTTGGATGAAAAGTATTTGCCAAGTAATGTCTGTCATTTTGAACGTTTTCACCACAAGTGCCCTTGGAGAGATAAAACTAAATCAGTGGCTCTCAACTGTTCAAGTATGTTTGATGCAATCTAAACATCTACTGCCATCTAGTCACAACAATTTGTTAAGCTAACTGATATCTGTGAGTGCTTTATATATGTATTTAGAAGCTTTATGTGTGACATATTTTGATTAATATCTATATTCCTCTAGTCAAAATAAATCATCAGTCCCTTCACTGGCCATTTTGGAGGTCTGTGGATAAAACCAACAAGAGTAGCATATGAAATATGTATTCAGAATTAGATCTTAAAATATCTCTTATCTAAATTACACACACAGTATTTAGATAGATAGATACTGTAAATCACCACATGTTGTTTCATTTATTAATGAATTTGCATGTTTGAACAAATCGATTATGTAAATATTTTCATGACTCACATAAAGAATGTGGCTGCATCCAAAATCGCATACTTACTTGCTATATAGGAAAAAAAAACGGTATATGAATAGAGTAACGTCCACATTCACACTATTCATATGAGAGTAGGCAAAAAGTACCATGATGTTCTACTTCTTCTGGTGAGATTTATTTTGAATTGTGCAATTTCTTATTTAAAAATGTGGCTAATCTTCAACATGTTTGCCATTAACAATTTGTTTGGATTAAATTTTTTATTTTTTTTATTTTTTTGCAGTGCACCTAAAATGCTGTTTTATAAGATAAGTCAAAGGCAATTTTGCAACAGGTAGGATTCAGTTTATGGCACTTCTTACTCTCATCGAACAGTGACTGTCTGAAATCGCCCCTACACCCTTATTCACTATTTCCTACATTAGTCCACTAATATAGTTCAATTGAAGAAGTGAAAGAAAACAACTGAGTGAATTCAGACACTGGGTGCGCCGGAAGGGCTGCCACTTTTGCTTGTGCTTACTGTTTAAAAATCTTGACAAACTGGCAATTCCATGAGTAATGAAAAGATTTGCCTATTTATAATATTAATTATAAATTAATTATATAATTACAACTATTTAATAATCAATTAAAAATAAATTTACACCTGTAATGGGATTATGCTATACCCACTTTGAACAAGCGGTTTGGAAAATGGATGGATGATACATCTTCTGACGAGATGCGGGAATTTATTCGGCATGACCCTCACAGTGCATTATGGGTAGTCAGTAGCCGTTGCGTGTACATTAGACACTCATGTACACTCATTGTTGCAGTGCATTATGGGATTGAATGAGTGCTCTCGATAACATCCACACACTCTCAAAGATGCCCTACTTAGGCTTATAGGGGGTGATTTCGGACAGTTGACAATTGCACAACTCTGACAGAAATTCAATAATGTCAAGGCTGTATTGTGATTGGTTAGCAAGGCAGTTGCCCATTATGCTTTCTCCAATGGTAGAGCCAAGGACCCTGGTATCTCTCAATAACAAGACCATATCTCACTGGACATTTTACCATCCCATGAGGCCGCGAGAGAGGATTTGTGAAAGGCAGCAAAGCGACGCAACTGATGCTGGTACGTCACATGAAAGTAACAAAACAACGAATACAGTATGTACTTTTTGCGAAGTAAATAAAATGAAGTGCTTACAAAGAGAGTATGCAAATTTCAGACACAGCCAGTCAATTATTTTGTTCCTGAATAAATCAGAGTTTTTGAATGAATCAATGAACCAACGATTCATTCACAAAGACAGTCACTTGTCGCCACCTACTGGTGTAACAACAAACTCCTCAACGCTAATGCACAGACTTACTGAAAATTGCAAACATTCTGATTTCAAGTCATTCTTTTGGGTCAAACAGAATAATACCTGCACTTCCAGTGGGTTGAGGACCAAGCCTCGATTATACCTTGAATGTACAAAGTTGCTTTGTAAAGCATCTGCCAAAAAATATAAATGTAAATGTGTCACTTTTTTTGTCATTTGCCCCAGTTTTGCTGCTCTCTTTAGCATGCATAATAAAATTGTGGTGTATGACCACGCAGCTTATTGCTTGTGAACAGCTTATTGCTTGTTTATAAAATAAAATAATAATTATTATTATATTTAAGCAATACATGATTTGTATACACTTATTTTTATTACATTTATTTTATACACAATTTATGTACACACATATTTGTATATTATTATACAATTCCATCATATCATGTAGTGCAGTTTTAGCTAAACATATATGCACAAACACTGAAGGAAGGAAGTGTATAGCTTGACTATAGAATCATATATTAAGGGTGGAGGGGATATTTGTCTAAATGCACTTGAACGTATTTTTTCTGAACACTTCACGGGAGTGTTGATACTAGCCAGTCCTCTGAGGCCATCAACATATCCTATCCAGCAGAGCGCATCTGCATCGGTCTCTATAAAATGAGGAGCCGAAAGTGATGTCTCTGATCACCCGGTGTGTGCGCTGCAGTGCCCATAAATAGAGTAGTAAATGTAATTACAGCATAGAGGGAGCGCAGGTGCCCGTGCTTTGGTGAGCGTGTGTGCGCTCACAGGTCTCACCCATATGTCTTCACACAGATGTGGACGCTGTAGACACTCTGATATGACTGGTCCACAGAGACCTGTACTCCAGCTGGGGAGAGGTGTTAGCAGGTTTGTGTGTGTGGATGCTTTCACCTTCCCAAGCTGGTTGATTATTAATGCTGCAAAGTAGCTGCAGTAAACTTTGTTTACTTATGTATTTCTGTATTCCTTCCCATGTCAGTTGACTTCACAGACATGATGGGTTTAATGATGGGATTAATATGTATCCCTTGTGATATGCTGAAAAATCCTTCATTTGGTGTTCCTGGTCAAAACTGACTGGCCTTTAAAAAATTGTTTGTAAATATCTCATTATTATCACGACATCTTGGGTGTTTTTATCAACTTGTTTTCTTTCAATTATTTTTTTTTTTTTCTTTTTCTTTTTTGTAACTGATTGATCACCTCAGCACCTCAGATTTTGAGTGAAAAACAAACAAACATAATTTGTGGATAATGTTGGCAATATTCACTCAAAAACAGGTGCATAAGCTCTCACATCAGTGAGGCCCTAAGATCAATCAGTTCCAGAAAGAAATACAAAACCTGTGCAATTGAAAGCAAACAAGTTGTTAGAAAAAAGACATTTAAAAGTTGGTAATAATACAGCATAAAGAGAAATAAATAAGCATTTTTAGTTGTTTTTGACCAGGAACATCACAAAAGTGCAAAAGGGTAACAATCCGAAGCGTTTTTTTTGTTTGTTTTTTTTCTTTAATGCTGTGATAGCAAAACTGAATTTTCACTGTATTTCACTATTTTGAAATGTATTTTGGAACAAATAAATGCAGCCTTGGTGAGTTAGCGGAAGGTTAAAGTTTGAAATTTGAATATTTTACTTATACAACTGCTTTACTTCACTTCAGAAATGCTTTATTAACCCCCGGAGCCATGTGGAGCACTTTTTATGATGGATTTATACATTTTATTTTGTTTCAAAATCTTGACCACCATTCACTGCCATTATAAAGGCTTGAAGAGCCAGGACAGTTTTTAATATAACTCCAATTATATTCGTCTGAACAGCCTGGTCTCATTGTTTATAAGTAGGAATTAGTAGGCTACGTAACGTTTACAAGCACGAAACATACAATTTTGTATGCTTTATTGATGCTGAAATGTACAATTTGGGTGTATTTCAACGTTTAAAATGTAAACATTGCTATGTACGTTTAGCTAAACGTTTAGCTCTTTTATATCATTAAGATATTTGTATCAATGCATTTTTATCATTTTATCGATGAGCGATTTATTTTTTTAGACCCCTTAACCTACCTCCAAACGTAAACCTACCCATTTTATAGTGAATATAAAAAGATATTAAACGTAATTGACCAAAATATGCATGGAAATTACCATTTTAGTAACAATATAGCATTAAAAAGATTTTTTTTATATAGTTACTAATTGCTAGTCGCTATAAAGAAGAACATAACAGACAGATAAGTGCAGTGTTTACAGTAGATTGTATGTTTTAATGTCTGTAAAAAAGTAAGTAAATGTACGTTTTGTAGAACCACATTTTATGTAAAATACATACAAATTACCATGAGATCACGTTTGGTCTGAAAGAAGAAAATCATATACACCTACACCTAGTAATTTTCATTTTTAGTTTGAACTATCCCTTTAACCAAGAAAAAGCATTTTAAAAACTGTATGTTCTGAACATTCAGAGCCCATTCAGAAATAAAGTTTGTATAAAGTCATGGGAACATTTTTAGAACATATTTTTGTTAGCTTGGTACCTGAGAGAAAGTGTGTTAGCACTACATGTACGGGATAGCATGATTGCAAACTTTTGCAAACTTCTGCAAAGATGTTGCATCAGTTCTCATTGGTTCTGAAAGACACGACTGCACATAAGATCATCTGCACTTCTTGCCTTTCCCTCCTGTATCTTTTAGGTTCTCCTGTTTCCGTAGGTGTTGTGAATAAACCTCAGGGAAGCATCACGACCACTGTTGTGACATAAACAGGCATCCCAGCATGCTCAGCTAATGAGTATGCAGGCTCTGTCCTCTTCTCTCTCTCAGACACACACAAGTTCTTTGCGATCAGTCTGTGACATGAAGCGTGGACAAAGTCCTGGAAGACTGCTGGAACTCTCAACTCCACTGTCTACACCTGCTGTGGAGTGTTTTCTTACACTGTTCCTTAACGTCAAAATTAACGTCAAAAACATCTCTGAATCAACTCACCTTTCAAAAGTTTAGGTTTTGGAAATTAATTTATAATAACATTGATAATAATAAGAAATGTTTATTGAGCATCAAATCAGCATATTAGAATGATTTCTGAAGGATCATGTGACACTGTAATGTAATTACAGTAATGTAATGTAATGTAATTACAATGTAATGTAATGTAATTACAGTAATGATGCTGAATATTCACATTTAATATATTATATTTTTATTACAAGTTATTTTAAATGGCAATAATATTTCACAATAGTACTACCTTTACTGTTTCTGACCAAATTAATGCTGATTCACAAATTAAGATATTTTGAAGAATGTTGGTATCCAAACAGCTGACGGTAGCCATTGACTGCCATAGTAAATGGAAAAATAAAAAATTCTATGGAAGTCAATGGCTGCCGTCAGCTGTTTGGATACCAACATTCTTCAAAATATCTTCTTTTGTGTTCAACAGAAGAAAGAAACTTATACAGGTTTGAAACAACTTGAGGATGAGTAAATGACGACAGATTTTACACTTTGGGATGAACTATTCCTTTAATTGTTGAGACTTCTTTTAAAAAACATTAAATACATTAGGTTACACCAACAACACTAAACTTAAAAAGGATAGTTCACCCAAAAATACCAATTCTGTCATCATTTGTTCACCCTCTTGTCTTTCCAAACCCGTACAACCTTTTGTTTTGATTTTTTTTCTGCAGAATGCAAAAAAATATTTCTAAACAATTATTTTGCATTCAGTGAAAGTCATTAGGATTCAAAGCACAAAATCTTTTGTGTTCCACAGAAGAAAAATAGTCATACAGGTTTTGTCATGAGAGTCAGTACTGTATATGATAGCAAAATTGTTAATTTTTTGATAAACTATTCCTTTAATGTCTATAATAAATCTGCATATGCAAGACTGGGACCACCATACAGTTTTTCCCCAGTGTATTCAGCACCATTCCCGTAATGCGCACTTCATAAAACCCAGCGTTTGGTTTTACTTTGAGTTCCATTAGACTTTAACATCACATATTTCTTTATAGCACTAATTTTCCAGCATAGGTCCCTTAAGACATATTTTTGCACTGTGCCCACTGAAACCTCATTCCTCCTCCAAAACTCCAGCGATTTATTCTCTGAGTTTCCTCGGCAAGATGATGTTTTACATGTGGAGTGTTGTGTCCGGCTGACCATGACTTTCTCTTCATTGTGAATGCAGGCAGGAAGTACTAATGCATGAAACCTCCGCTCCTGAGGATGAGTCCCTCAGAGCATCTGTTATGAGATTATAAATGAGGCAGCCAGTGCCACAAGGACAGAGGAACTACTGATGGACTTTTGATCAAACCAGTCAAACACCAACACACGGAGGCGTCTGCTGTCCGAGCGGAGAGAGGTTATTTTAATGATATCCAGTCAAATAAAAGATTATTGTCTATCAGACATGGGTATATGCCACAAAATACTGTTCCTCAAACTGATCCTAGTGGGTACATTTACATAAAACTCTGTGGAACACAAAGAAAGAATGCCATACAGGTTTGTAACAGCATGAGGGTGAATAATCAGAGACGGAATGTTCTTTTAAGCTTAAATCATGCCTAAAAAAAATAAATTTTCCGTGCAGGTC
This sequence comes from Sinocyclocheilus anshuiensis, assembly GCF_001515605.1. NCBI lineage: Eukaryota > Metazoa > Chordata > Actinopteri > Cypriniformes > Cyprinidae > Sinocyclocheilus > Sinocyclocheilus anshuiensis. The sequence goes on along the minus strand of NW_015541140.1, from coordinate 75,980 downwards.
CAGCTAATATATATATAAACAAACACGATTGGCTGTTTTATCTGTAAGGCAGGACTATGGCCTCCTATTTTTCCTATTCATATGTTTATGAGTGGACATCTCTCTTAGTTTGTGCTAGTGTTCATCATATGAAACATCAAAGAAACAAAGTAACATATAAGTTACCAAAAATAGTTCAAATATATTTAATTCTAAAAATGTATGCATTTTTAATCATCAAGACTGCAATAAGTTATACAGTAAAATACAGAAAAAAACAGTGATATTAGCATAAAACCGAACAAACAGTAATATAATTACAAAAAATACAGTAAAACAGTAATATTGTTTCAATTTTATCACTGTTGAAAACTGCTTTTGCTACGAAAAAGCTAATTTTTTTAGTTTCATCTGACCATTGAACCCAGTCCCGTTTAAAGTTCTAGTCGTGTCTAGCAAATAAATATGCTGGAGTTTGTTTTTGGATGAGAGTGTTTTCTTTTCTAGTTTTTTCTTGAAAACCCTCCCAAACAACATTTTCACAACGTTTTTTTTTTTTTTTTTTTTTGTTACTTTTTGTAATTTTTTTTCTGGAGTTTCTGGTAAATAGAAGGGTCAAAAGAATGGCATTTATTTGAAATATAAATCTTCTGTAACACTATATATGTCTTTTGTCACGTCTGATCAATTTAATACGGTAATGTATAATGACTACTGTTATTTTTTTCCTTTGATATGACAATATGATAAAGTTTGAATCTTTTTTTTTTTAAATGAGTATTTTTTTTTATTTTTTAGGTTTAACAGAAATGTCTGTTAATGGATGATGTCCTGCCAGAAAATTACCAATACAGTATCATTTTCTCTCTCTCTCTCTCTTCAGTGTAGTGTTGATTTATCAATTTGAAACCAAACATTTTAATTATTTATATGACAAATTTAGGTGCAAATTGAAATGTGTGCTCCTGCAGTGTAACATCCACAGGGAGCATTATTTAGTTTCTCAATAACACAGAATCCATGATTTCCCAAAGTCCTTAAACAAAATGTTTAGTATCACATATTTTAGTCAACTTATATTAACCATTTTACACAGCTGTAGTTATTTAGGAGCAAAGCGCCTAATAAGTCTAGACTCACTAAAAAGGTAGACACATTGATTTTCCAGGACTGAAACATCAAAACAATATAATCACATTCAGTGGACGTTAAAACCTTTTTCATTTATCTTACATTAAAGTTCTCTTCTAAGGCAAAATCATTCATTGGCTCTCCTATGTTTCATTCTGGCTGTGTTGTTAATGACAATGTATATTTGATCTGCTTCAGAATGAGATATTACTAAAACCCAGGACACAACTGTTGACAAAACAATAAATCATTAGGGATAATCAGCCCTAGCTGGTTGAGCTGAAGAGAATGTCCTCATAAACTGATCCTAGACCAGTTTTCACTACTCAAAGTCAGACTGAGCGATTTGGAAATCCACAGAAAACCATAAAAACTAATCACAGATTGGAGGAAGCGAGCATTTTCATCACATTTCCCACCCACAGAGTGGATTTTCTCTATCAAATCTAACTTTTTATGCTTTCTCTTTTTTTCTGGTATTGATCAGAAAGGAGGCAGATGACAGCTAAAGTAATGCTTTTTTGAGGCTTGAACGAGTGTTTCAAAGGAGATGAATTACACAGTGTGTTATAAATGTCCCACAGAGCTCCTGTTGGGTCCCACCCGGAACAATCTATTTGTAGAATGTCAGGGAAAAAAATTGGGGATATAAATCTTTGGTTTGTAAATAACAAATTGGGAATAATCATTGAAGTGAATCTGTTTTTGATGGGGGTGGCGCAGGGGGTTTTGGAGATTATGCCTGGGTGCTTTTGGATTTCATGTGTTATCAACAACATGATTAGTAAGAGCCCTAGCCAAACAGTTGTTCACATGGCAGACTCAGGTATGCATCTGATCTGATTAATATTTCATGCAATCAGAAGACCATAATAAACAGACGTCTACTCAGAGCCTTATAATTATAAAAATAAACGAATTTGACCTTACTGAAAAGGCATATGCTTGGCCTCAAAAAGTATTTAGATTTTCAATTTAAAATGTAAATTTTTTGCATTAGGCTATGTTTATGACAATAGTACTAAAAACAGAACAGTTTTTCCTTTGTGTCTTTGAAAATTTTCGTGTTGTCAAAAAAAAAAACACTAAGCACCTGCACACATACACATTCCTATAGACTGAACATACACATGCGCGTAACATTGTTTTCACAAATGTTTTCATAGTTTATAACGGTTTCATTTTCAAAAACGTGCACTTTGAATCCTGTTTTCAAAAGTTTGCGTTTTCAGGCCCCAAAATTCCGTTGTCATGTAAATTAACGGCTAAAACACAGAAGAGTTCAAATTTTGAGTTGAAAATGGTGTTGTGTAAATAAAATCTTGTAAATAATAATTTATCTGAGAACTAACTATTCTCAGATGATTTGGTTTCTTCTGGAACAATTTTCTTTTTTAGTGAAAAACGGGAAAATTAGATTTTAAAGGGGGGATACAATGCTGTTTCATGCATTCAGAGTTGTTTACACTGTTAAAGAGTTGGATTCTCATACTAAGCATGGACAAAGTTTCAAAAAAACAATTTGGATGTATCACAGAGTATTTCTGTGCCAAAAATCTTACTTCCGGGTTCGTACAACCGGGTTCGAGAGTTTTTTTCGATCGTGGCTCTTCATGACGTAGACGAGGGTGGAACTCCTTATATGGGCATTTCTCCCGGAAGAGTGCGCCCACGCACGCATCGACCAGAGTGAGAGCTAGAGCGAGATCGAGATCGTGCCCATCAACGTGCTTCATCCGGCGGCAGCGCTGCACGGGACTTGCTCGGGAATAATGTCTCCAATCCAAAGAAGTGTGTTTTTGGTTGTAAGGGAAACAATGCTGTTTCATGCATTCAGAGTTGTTTACACTGTTAAAGAGTTGGATTCTCATACTAAGCATGGACAAAGTTTCAAAAAAACAATTTGGATGTATCACAGAGTATTTCTGTGCCAAAAATCTTACTTCCGGGTTCGTACAACCGGGTTCGAGAGTTTTTTTCGATCGTGGCTCTTCATGACGTAGACGAGGGTGGAACTCCTTATATGGGCATTTCTCCCGGAAGAGTGCGCCCACGCACGCATCGACCAGAGTGAGAGCTAGAGCGAGATCGAGATCGTGCCCATCAACGTGCTTCATCCGGCGGCAGCGCTGCACGGGACTTGCTCGGGAATAATGTCTCCAATCCAAAGAAGTGTGTTTTTGGTTGTAAGGGAAAGATAACTTTGTTCAGCTTCCTAAAGAACCCAATGTTATGTAAACAGTGGATGCAGTTCATTTGTCCGGAGCAGCAACGCAGTTTCACAAGCGTGTTTGTTGACGAACATTTTATAAACAAGGCCCAGTTCGACACTGGATTAGCACATCGTTTGATACTGAAGGATGGAGCGGTCCCAGCTATAAAAGATCCCGGTCATGATTCAGAACTGCAGACGATAAGTGAAACGGCATCAAATGTCTGTTTTGTTGGCATTCGGTGCACAAGTGCTCGTCACTCTTTAGCTCCGCCCACGGC
>NW_015541140.1:58436-71232 GCF_001515605.1 Sinocyclocheilus anshuiensis | reverse complement strand
CTTCATGACGTAGACGAGGGTGGAACTCCTTATATGGGCATTTCTCCCGGAAGAGTGCGCCCACGCACGCATCGACCAGAGTGAGAGCTAGAGCGAGATCGAGATCGTGCCCATCAACGTGCTTCATCCGGCGGCAGCGCTGCACGGGACTTGCTCGGGAATAATGTCTCCAATCCAAAGAAGTGTGTTTTTGGTTGTAAGGGAAAGATAACTTTGTTCAGCTTCCTAAAGAACCCAGCGTTATGTAAACAGTGGATACAGTTTGTTTTTACGGAGCAGCAACAGAGTTTTACAAGCGTGTTTGTTGACGAACGTTTTATAAACAAGGCCCGGTTCGACGTTGGATTTGCATATTGTTTGATACTGAAAGATGGAGCGGTCCCAGCTATAAAAGATCCCGGTCATGATTCAGAACTGCAGACGGTAAGTGAAACGGCATCAAATGCCTGTTTTGTTGGCATTCGGCACCCAAGGGCTCGTCACTCTTTAGCTCCGCCCACGGCACGCCTCCAGGAGCTCGGCTTTTTCCGGAGAGAATCGTAAAGCTGTATATTTCTTTTATAAATATGATACAACTAAAGACTTTTTGGAGATATGAAGGATGCAGTACTACTCTATAGGTACTCAAGATTAACATGAGATTGGGTGAAACTGTGTGTGCTATGTCCCCTTTAAAATGTAAGGTGCTTAAACCTAACTATCAAAAATATGTTCTCAATAAATTATGTAAATTATATTTCTGAATGTTGTCTGGATGTTTACATTTTTTTTCTTGGTTATACAAAGATTAAGGGAACATTTCATTTGATTATTTTGCAAACATAATGGAAACGTTACTTTTGAAACAAGTAGTAATATTTATAAAACCTTAGATGGATGTTCTGCTAAAATGTTACAGGGAAAAAAAACGTTTCATGAATGATGTATAAATAATGTTTTGAGAACATTATCAATGAAAATATACCTTTGAATTAACATATAAACGTTATTGGAAGAACATTTGCTCATAACTTTGAGAGAACCTTGTCAGAACATTCTAAGAACATTCCCTTTTACAGTTTAAAAAATCAATTTTAACTTTTTTTTTTTTTTGTGAAGTGCTTTGCTCATAAGTTCTGATTGCTGTAGCCTATTCTTAAATAAATACAACTTGGTTTTACATTTGATGAATATGATGTTCATTAAAGGGGTGGTTCAGTGTTTTTTTTCTAGGCTTGATTGTGTTTATGGGGTGCAGTCTAACATGTGTTAATGCTTTTTTTTTTATTATTTTTTCATTCATTATTAAACCATTATTTTTCACATAATTTACCTTTATTCCACACCACTTTGTCCCTTCTCTAAGAAACGCGCTGATCAATTCCCTGCTTTTATGAAGCCCATCCCTCCCGATGGGCTCTGATTGGTTAGCTAGCCCAGTGTGTTGTGATTGGCTAGACTGCCACTAGTTGCCCCCTTTGCTGCCTTTTCCTGAGGGCGGGGTTTATCTGGGTTTGTGATGTCACGAACCTGGGAAGTAACTCGTTGTAATCCCTACCAGCCAATTTTGTAGGCATTAAACTGCCATAATTTTAAAAGACGATATCTCCGTTTGCATTGAACTTTCAGCTTCGTAACTTTGCAGATATTGTTTATGCTCAAACAGCAACATTACACACTAACTAACGTTAAAAAAGTGAAATCGCAATGAACCACCCCTTTAATTATTTTGCTGCCTACACTGTAGGCTATATCCTACAAACTGCTTTTTACTAATTTTGTCATGTCTTCTCTGAGCTACATTACATTTGCAACACAAAACGTCAGAAATAGCTTTTAAATGTGTTGGCGTCTTTGTTACCTCTGCTTCTGTCTCCGCACAGTCAGCAGTCGCTGAGGGTTCACTCTAATATGTGATCGGCAGCAATTACACGTGTCTCCTCTGATGCAGAGCTAATGGGACTGGATGAGACCCAGTCCAGCTCCTCTGCTTGATCGGAAATCAATTTCACTTTTACAGCCCTACATAAATTCAAATACAGCGAGCAAGGACTGCTGAGAAGATACTCAAGCATAATGTCATTGGCGAGAACCATGAAATATTTCAAGACACCTCTGGAGCTGGCTGTATTTATTATTCTAACGGAAAAATAAGGCATAAAACATAAACTGAGGCAAGCTATAGCGCATAAATGAGTCCTATTATAAGAGTCGACTGGGAAATAATCAGCTGAATGCTCCGGCACAATGTCATTTCATTTTACATTGGCGCATATTCAGACTGTCATTTAGTCTGATTCATTAACCGCGCATATAACGCACAAAAAAAAGTGCGAACATTTCTTATTCATTGGTATGTTCACACTTTAAATGTATTGTAAATTAGTGAATTTTTTAAAGTAGCTCTTGATGTATATTACTTAGTGAATCATAGAATCATTCATTCAACGAAATGTAGCCTACAGATATATTCAGGAATCATTTACTCAAGCGATTCGTTTAAAACACAGAAGATTCATTTAGAAAAGCCTATCTGGTCTGGAGATAGACTACACAACTGATTCTGCTCTGAAGTTGAACTGTTTTCACTGGCAAAACAAAATAACAGGCCACATTGTGTCCAAAAAAGTAAGTAGCTAAGTTCGTTTTCACTTGTTTATTGAACTGGTTTATTGAGCAACACTATTTGAATAGCTATCACAAGCGTTTGTTTACCTTTGGTGGAATAACGCAGTCTCTCAGCACACTTTGTGTGGTAAGGTATGTTAAATTATTTGTACAGTCTGTATAAATATGCTGTTGATTAAATAAAGTCTATGCAGTTTCGATTGTGTTTCAACTCCTTTTCAGAGTGAGACATTAAACGAGTAGGCCTACGTGACACGTTTACAAATTGAATGTACAGTAAATGCTGTGTGGAAATCCCTTATATGAAAATGGTTAGAGTTTTTATGCTAAGTAATTACTAACTTCAGGTACACTCCCCTCATTTAGAATACATTTAGAATAATCCAAATTCGACAATATTAGAACAAGGGTAGAAAAATTCATGTTGAAAATTAAATATTGAGAATCCTTTCCATTCTCATACAGTAACTACAAAACTTGTACACACTCATTACTGCATGCGACCTAAATGACTGGGGACAAAGTTTAACTGGAAATTCATGTTAAGGAAGGCTCAACAAGTAGTTCATTCAAAAAAAGTTAAAATAAGAACTCACAAGGGCGTTAGTATTCATGACTTTGAACATAAAACTCTGTTTAATGAATTATTAGACACAGCCTTTACTTCTGCCGCATCTATAAGTTGTGCCTGTCTTAAATGGTCCAAGGAGAGATTTTTTTCACACCAGCGCTATCCGACACCTTTTTTTTTTTAAGCAGCAGATTGGGGACCAGTCTTGTGATAAATTCCACATTTAATGCCTGGGGGAAAAAAATGATGGGCAGTGATAATTTCACTTCTGTAATGTTTGACCTGCTTGCAGCGCTGCATGGTGGAGTGATGGATGTTTTCTGCATCCATCAGCCTGGTTATAGTGGTCGTAATGAGGAACGGTTGAAATACTACAGAGACGCCAGGGTTCATGGACTCGACTTCCTTAGCGTAGCTTCTTATGACTTTACAAAACACAAGAGATGTGCTGCAAAATGCAGATTTAACAAAGTGGTGAATTGCCAGTGAGGTGCACAAGCAGTTTTGTCTCAGGGGTTTGTAGGTGGGTGTAGCTAATTACACTGCTAATAAATGGCAGGCTTTATTTTTCATAGGCAGCTTGCCAGCCGGCTAATTAAGGAGTGTTTATAAATGGGCTAGCAGTTCCTTTAGCCCAAAATGCATCTTTAGTCAATGATTCTTGCTCAAAATAGGTTTTGGACTTAAAGTCACAAACTCTTTGTACACTGTTCGCAATCAGAAGAACAGACCTCTGTTGTGCAGTTCTATGTATTTAAGCAGCTATTGCTCTGGTATGGGAAGAACAAGCTCTTGAGCGTGAAAGATTTTTGGTTGACATGGTTGAGAAAGCTCTGGAAAAATGGCTTGGTCACTTATAAGGTCTTTTTTCCTGTAAGGAAAATCACACATCTAATTCAAAACTGCTTTAAATTAGAATCTATTTTGTGAATTCTGTCCTTAAAACTATGATGGACATACAATATTGATTTGGGTTTTGCGTAGTTGCGCTACCTTTCAAAAGTATGGATTCACTAAGATCTTTAATTTAGCATGGAAGTATTTAATTGATCAAAAGTGGCAGTAATGCTTTACATGGTTACAGATAAATGTTCTTTTAAACTCTCTGTTCATCAAAGAATCCTAATGTATGTATGTATGTATGTATGTATTTATTTTTCAAATGATCCTTTAGAAATCATTCTAATATGCTGATTTCCCCCTCAAAAAACAATGTTATTGATAATCACAATCAGCATATTAGAATGATTTCTAAAGGATCACAGGAATAAATTGCATTTTAAAATATATTCAAATTGAAAATTGCAATAATATTACACAATATGACTATTTTTACTGCATTTGTGATCAAATATAGGTGAAATTGGTGAGCAATAAAAGACTTCATTCAAAAACATAAAGAAAATACTCTGAGTGAAAAACGGAATCAATTATAACCAGTAGCGAAAATGTCGATTTCTAATTGAAATGTTAACTGTCAATTCGAAAAGATAACTAAAAATATGATTTCATATATTTCTAAATGCTAACATTGAAGCTTTTAATATTTACAGTCGCAATCTAAATCAATGAGGTAGCATTTGCAGCTGGTGTCCTATAGTTCTAATACATTACACCCCTGTCTGATGTCTGATGTATATTAAACGTTTATGCTTCTTTCAACGCAAACACTACACTTAGCTTGCTTAGCCTTTGTTGCTGGGGAGGCTAAAATTTGTGCTAGTGCTGGAAAACCGAGAGGTCTCTCTCTCTCTCTCGTTCGTTGTTTCTCTTTCTCTTTCTTTTTGCTGATGTGAAACAGGTCTTTCTGGCATTCCTTCTACAACATTAATTAATACTCCTGCTCGTGATGGATCGCTCCCGCTTTAGCCCATTCATCACTTCCTGTATGAGGCTACGACTCAAAGCTAGCTCGCTCCAGCTCTGTTCCTTCTCTCCGATCTGACAAACACTTTCATATTTTCTGTGATACTGCTGTAAGATCACGAACAGAGAGAGCTGCTCTTAAGCTCCTCGAGTCAAACCTGTTAGTTAGCATTATACAGATTAATCTTGAGCATTAGCGTTCATTCATCACAGCTTGTCGGGACTTTGCAGGCTTTTGAGATGTCATAAATCAGCGCTGCGTTTTTCCTGTTGCTTAATGTTTTGACTCTGCTTCTGCATTATGACACTGAGAAAAGAACTCAAAAGTGTTGCAAAAGCTACAAGTATGTTAGCAACATTGGATTTACTGTTTCCGAAACCCATCAAGTGTCTGTCCATCTCTAGGGGTTTTTATATGTGGCTTCGGCAAAATGAAGCCCAACACTTTAATTACAGGCCAGGAAAGGCTCTGCTAATGATTAGCTGTTAGCACTGACACCCTAATATAGATCTTTCTCCCCTCGGAGACTAAGAAGGTGATGCATTGGCCCGCTTGGTTCGTAGAGACCCGCAACTGCCAAGCGAAAACAGACCTAACGTAAATTAATATGCAGAGATGGCAGTCACTGCAGGCTCTCTCTCTAGTCTGGATAACAGGGGTGTGCCACCGATGCGCTTCAACAAGATGAAACATTTTATTGAGGTGTGGGATGATTTAGGGGCCGTCGGGGGCCCGAGGAGTTGTAATGTTACAGTTTAAGAGAGGAAAATGATCCAAGGATTTTGACGGAAAGAGAATGTCATAGATTTTGTTGTTTAAAGGGATGGCCTGATGTCTATGACAGCATCAGATGCAGAGGTATTGTTGAAAATAAAATAAAACATAAAAAAGAAATTTGAAAACTCTTTTTGTAAACTAAAACTTAAATGGAAAAATAATAAAAAAGTATAAATATAACATAGAATAAATATAATTAATTTATAATAATAAAACTATCTACATATTTCATGTAAAAAAACAACAACAAAATACTAAAACTTGAACTAAAATTAAAACAAAAATGGAAATGATAAAAATAACAACTATAATTGAACAGAAATACTGAAATAACACTGGTCTGATGTATTAGTATGCATGCTTTATTATTTTGTCTTATTCGTTTTAAACAGGAAAATGTGCTAAATGATATTTCTACATTTGTTAAATATCAATTTAGTGTAAATTATTATTATTTTCTTTTTTGTTACTTGCACTAACAAAAAAACAAAACAAAACATCAAAAAGTCATAGATTTATGGACATGTACCATAGTAGTACTACTATGGTAATATGATAATCATTCAGTACCATGATGCATATTAGTTTAATGTGGTATATAATGACTGTAATTTCTTCAAGTGAAAACTAGATTGACAAAACTAAATTCACTGCATTTCCGAAATTTCTGAGCGATACTTTTGAAATTTCTAACAAAATAAGTAGTTTCTGCTAGTCAAAAATAATTCTTACCTAAGAATTAATAATATATACTGTATCTTTATATATATATCTATATATATATAATTTATTTTTATTTTTTTTTTAAGAGTTTTTAATGTCCTCTGGTGGAGCTCCTGAATATTATTTTAGCTTATTAGGCTTATTGTCATGTTTTTACAAGCTCAAACCATTTTGCATCAGTCAGTTAGCTAAACATTCTGTAGCTCCTATAGAAAAAGAAATGCTAAACTGAGCAGGTGTGTAAAGTGGAGGGCAGTTTGTTAACTCGGGATGCTTCATGCTTGCTCTTTCTCTTACCTCAGATGCCTCTGATCCAAACTCCACCGCCTCAGTTCACACGTCATTGCAGCCTGCATGTAGCTTGAGTCCTACCATCTCATTAAACCTCTCACAGGACCTGATAGCACCTAACCGTCTACTACATGTCTTACAATGGTGTCACACATGCTACTGTAAATGAGCCATTGGAACAGTACAGTATGTTAGTCAAAGTTTCAACTCTGATGTTGTTTCATAATTGTTGAAAAACAAATCTACTTTTTAAGCAAGTTTTGTCCTTGTATAGGACATTTTCTTCACTTTTTAAACAATCTGTTTTTCCTCCTGTAATGTACCTGTACCAGAATACAAACGCTTTAGTGACTTATTACCTTATTTTTTTTAGTGACTATTTTGAAGTTTGCCATCAAAGACTGTAGACAGGGAAAATATAAGTAGAATTCACATTTGTGTTGGCACTGATCGCAGCGCGCCGTCATACAGCACCCGAGTTCGAGTCCCCCCCTCCCTCCTTCCACTTTGCTTCCTGTCTAGCTACTCTCCTATCATAATAAATGCAAAAATGCTAAAAAAAAAAATGTAATTCACATTTGTAAGAACATTCAATAATAGCATTGAGTGCTGCTAAAACATTTCTGATTTTATAATTACATATTTGTGGTAAATATTTTATAACAGTATTTTATATTTAGTTTTATAATATTTTATATTTGTGGTAAATATGTTTTTATATGTACAGCTAATATTGAATTGCCTTCACTGAAGAAAGTTTGTTTATTATTATTATTATTATTAATGATTCATTGTTACCTAGCCCCATATAATAAAAACGTCTTTGATTGGTTTGTCAAATTGCAATTCTGGAATCATATTTTATAATTAATCTATATATTAATCTCAATATAAAGCTTTTCTCTTAACATATGCTGTTCTTGTTGTTATTACAGTATGTGTCACAATGTTTATATCTTTAGCAAGAATATAAATACTCTTAACGAATCACCCTTTACTCAAGCTTTGTTACATTACTTAATTATAACATTTAATGTTATAATTAATAAATCATTTTTAAATATGTGCAAGCCATAGAAGTCTGAACACACACCAAAAGCAAATGTGTCACCCTGAAAGACTTGTGAATAATATGGTTAATAAATAATGTCAACATGAATAGTGTGTGAAGTGCTTACATTGCTAACATTTTTACAACATTTGTAAATGCAAATAAGTGCATTAGATTATATATAAATCATTTTAATCAATTTAAACATCCAGTTTGACATTTGTACGCATTTAATTCTAGGGTTGGGTACTGAAACCCGGTACCAATATGACACCGGTACCTATGTAACCGGTATGTACTAGAACCGAATCAGAATGCAGATTTCGGTGCCATGCCTGAGCGATCGATTGAAATATTTGTCCTCTGGTTCTCCGAAACGGACGTAAGAAGCATCATCACTGGCACCGCACGTGAAAAATAATTTCCCGACTGAGAAAATGCACGTGAACTCAAGTCGGAAAGCTCTAATAACACAAATCCAACAAATCTTTGTAGTAACGCGAGTGTCCATGTTGTTTTCACACTCTGACTTAAAAAGCACAACTCGGGAAATAAGAGCATCCGAGGAGCGCGTGAATGCAGTCATTACACTTGCTCTGATGGCAGCAGGTAGCCTTTCGTTAACTAAGCTACCTTCTGTGATCTGATGTGGCTTCTTGTCACAGAATGAGGCAGAACATGTTCCATAGGCTACTTTAAAAATAATACTTCGATTAGCAATGGATTATAAATATACTTAAGTATTATGAAAATACCAGAGATGTCTTGAATTACAAAGATAAACTATATCGTCGCAGTCGAGTGTTTATTGTCTCTGTTTTATCATTCAAAACGTTTATATGTTCTGTTTTCTCAGTTACAGCTATAATAGCGATGCCTTTGTCCATATAAGGGATTTCCTAGAGTTCCGCTACTTCTGTGACTGGATATGTGGATTTTCTGTGCGAGGTCGCCCTCTGAGGTCCAGTATGAATGAAACAGACATCGTGTGTTTATAGTGCTAATGGCCAATCCATCATGTTTGGGGGGAATTTGTATTTATTTATTTTATTTTTTTTAATAAGTATCGGTTCAGGCACCATTTAGGCACCGGAACCATTTTTAAAAATATTGATTTGGCACCGGTATCGAAAAAAAAAAGAACGATACCCAACCCTATTTAATTCCATACCTTTCCATAAATGTTAAACCATATATAATGTTTGTTAATGACTTATTAATTAAATGTTACCTTATTAAGAATCACTGAATCATATTATGAAGAATCATATTAAAAAGAAAAAATCATTGTTGTTATTTATTTATTTATATTAAATATTGCAATTTTTGAGCTTAACTTTTGTATCTATAAGTATTTCGGTTGTTTTATGGTATTTTGCTCACTGGATCTGACATAATATTAATAACTAAACTCACATATTATTTTCCTATTGAATTTTTCTATCTGCCTTTTCTTTTTACCACGTTTGAAAACTTTTACAGTGTTCATCCTTTTATATTAACTGGTTTAATTTGTGTTTTAAGCATTTCTTCTCACCTGTGCTCTTTTAACCCTGATTAAGGAAATGTTTTGCGAGTTTAACAACTCTTCTAGTCAACAAGTGTTCTTTTCTCTCTTTTTTTTGCAGGGAAATAAACAATATGTTTGGCTAAACAAAGTAATATGGATTGAAGTGAGGGAGTCCCATCTGGTGTGTGCAGAGCGCTGCTGTTTAAAGCTGTATGCTAACACTGCTCAAAGACAGACTCTCTGCTAGGCTTCAAACCCAAGAACAGTCAGGAAAAAAATGAAAGTAAAAAAATAAAAACGCTCGGCCGTGTACAGCTCATTTTTTTCATTATTGTTTGTAGCTTTCATATTGCTGCTGCGCATTTGGAGGCCTTCCATGGTATTGGATTGATTTCTCTTTGAGACAGATAATTACTCTCTCCGTTTGGCAAAGGAAATGTGTAAATAACTTTGCGAGTCCCACCCCAGAGACGATGTGTCTTTGCATGCCTTCCATCTGCCAGAGCTCAAGGGTAACAGCTAACAACATTTAAAACATTACAAGCTATTATACAACCCTGCTCCCCTGAACTAACATCTATCGTCTTAAAATAAATAAATAAATAAAAAACAGGAAGTACAGCGTGGATTTGAGGTTCACAGTGGGTGTTGAATTACAGTTATGGTATAAATAACAAACACTTAATCACTGGTTTTAATGAGAACATTGCTCTTAATGAGCACTTGTTTTTATCATTAATTGTTTGTGTTGGTATGTGAGGAAATGGACAGTTGCTTCAGGCGGTATACCGTAACTCTCTAAATGAGTTCTGTTGATGCCTCTGTTTCTGCGTACATGCTTGTGTGTGTGTGTGTATGTGTGTGTGTGTGTGTGTGTGTGTGTGTGTGTGTGTGTGTGTGTGTGTGTGTGTGTGTGTGTGTATTGTTTTCCTGTCTTGACTCTAGAAAGATGCTGGTAAGCCTATCACAATCAATGTTGCATAACTGCAAAAGTTAAAGGTGGTATAGGAAATTTTCTGGAAAATCTGGACAGATATCAAATAGGTGTCTTGAGAAATCACACCTGTCTCTTTGACAGCCGTTGGAAAAAAGAATCAAAGAGAATGGCCCCAACCTGTTTTTTTTTTTTTCTTTTGTTTTGTTTTTGTTTTTTAGCCAACAGAAAAGGAAGGTGGAGTTAAAGAGATGGCAACTTTTTACCATTAATTGATAGTTCCTGTTTTATAAAATCTCTGAGAATAAAGCCTAAACCATTAACTTTACAATAGCTCTTTTAGCCTTTTTGGGTGATCTGTTTGCTTAAAGGGTTAGTTCATCCAACATTTGCTTACCCTCATGTCGTTACAAACCCTTTGGACTCAAGTTTTTAAGAGTTAACTTTTGAAATTCAATTTTAAGTATTGTTCACCCAAAAATGAAATTTTAAAGTAAAATTTAAACTTTAAAGATTTTTAGCTAAAAACTGTGGTCCTTGGTGATTGGTGTAAAACAGACAATGGAAACTGTCATTTTTGATATTTAAAAAAAACATGCACAGGCAAAACAAAACTAATACCTGTGGATCCTCCTGACCATACATTGAGGTCTTACAAAGTAAAACAATTGGTCTGAGAAGCATCCACAACCTCTGCAAACGGTCCTGAGTGCATTCACAACAGTCTGGAGCGTGAGTTTCCTGTCGCAATATAATGTATGCGCTGGAGCAAACTCACACATGAGCAATCTTCTTGAAGTTGATTGCACAAGCAAATTATTATTTTTTTTTATATAGGTTGTGGGATCCAAGATAAGAACATGCAAGTACCATTTTGATGATGACCAATACAACACACAATGCTTGCACTACAGACATTTGTAAACACGCTCAGGACTGTTTGCCGGGGCTGTGGATATAAGGTAATAATGCTGTAAATAATGTTCAGTTTCTTGCACAGACGAATTGTTTTGCTTCATAAGACCTCAATGTATCGTCAGGAGACACAGGTATTAAATTTGGTTTGCCTGTTTTTCTTTCTTTTTTTTTACTCCAGGTGATGGTAGCCATTGACTTGCATTAAATTAATCACCAAGGACCACAGTTAAAGCTCATAATCTGTTAAGGTTCTACTGAAGAAAAACTCAGCTACACCTTGGATGGGCTGAGGATGTGTAAATTAACAGCAGATTTTCATTTTTGCGTGAACTGTTTTTAATGGAACATCATAAGTTTCTGTCCCTACATTAAAAGTCCATGTTACCAAAATTTAAATAATCATTATGAAGACAGAACTCCAGCAGTCGTAACAAATTGCTTAACATTATTGATGGTTATGTAATGGGAAATTTCATGATTGTGCTCTTATGTTGTTAGGATTCTGATGACGATTACTGATGACATTGGAATCCTCCTCATTGAACATGAAGGTGCTCTCATCTTCTCTTCATCTCAATCCAGCCTCATTGAAGATCATCATTGAAGAAGGAGATGTGATGGACAATATTGACGACTTGCCAAAAGCTATGTGCATTCTGTATGGACTTGCATACGCACTGCATCTCAACTACCCTAAATCTATGAAGAACACATTCCAGTTCATCCAACAGGTACTTCTCATGTTGGGCCAAACCCAGGTTGCAAACTCTGACAAAACAGCTTACAATGTAAGGAAATGCAAGAAGCTTTAATTAGAAGCCACTTGTGTTCTGCTGTATAAGACATTAAAATAAAATTAGTTACAATTGTTAGTAAGCTGTTTCAAAGCTTATTTTTACTTGTCTTGTGGCTGACAAGTTTAATGCATTGTCATGTTACCATTTCTTTGGTGAACAATAAAAAAAAAAAATTGGGCATTGAAATCTGTTTTTCTTTTTTCCAATTTATTTGAAACAATGTTTAATACAATACATCTCAAAATCTGTCTAATTACATTGACATTACATAAATATAACATTTATCATTACTTAAAAACATTTGTTAATGTTATTTGCTAATATATATTTTTGTAGTTGTAACTTGTAATAGTTATTTTATGCAACCTACAGTATACTCCAAATATTAATTGATGTGAACTAATGATTTTGAGTAAAGACTACTAATGTAAACTTGATTTGTCTACTGCATAAACTTAAGGCTCTATGTTAATTCAACTAAAGATGTTTCAATTTGTGTAAAAACTAAAATTATTTAGTGCAACGGGTTTCTTCGCAAATTTCTAGTAAAGTCAACTAATTCGGGTTAAGAGTGTGCCCCGCCTTTCTGAAACGTGTCGATTTTTACAAAGCTCATCGGTCTGAAAAGCGAGGTGTGCTCTGAGTGGCCAGCTATCCAGTGCGTTGTGATTGGCCGAATACCTCAAGCGTGTGACGGAAATGTTACGCCCCTTACCATACTGTGATGCCCTGTCAGGCCGGAGCGTAACA
>NW_015541140.1:52922-58412 GCF_001515605.1 Sinocyclocheilus anshuiensis | reverse complement strand
CGCGTTATTTGAGCGGACTTTGCTTTTCCGATGAGCATGAGCGGTACACGAGCGGAACGCACATTGATAGCTCGGAATATTGAGCGGAGCGTCAAACTGCGCAGTAGCGAGGAGAGTGAAACATGAGCGCTGAACACTGCCGGGCGGGGAGCGACACCAGAAAATAAAAACTCAACACCACCATCTAGTGGATTGTAAAGAAATACATTTTATTATTCGACCAAATAGTATAATAAAAGATCGATATTTGGCGTCCGTGTATCAATACAGTATTTCCGTGGAACATATCGCGATATGCTATATCGATTTTTCCCCCCACCCATATTGTATATGTATATGTGAATATAAATTTCTGTTAATTAAAACATACATATTTTATTCTTGTTTATTATTTATGTTTCTTTTGAACAGTTGGAGCCCCTGGTGGTCCCAGGCTCTACTCTGGAGTTAAACACTTCCTTCACTAATGAGCATCCATGAGAAGTATATTTGCCAGACAGGTGGTTGGACTTGCTGGCCAAGCTGGTTTTTAACTGATCTGCCAGCTGGTCTCTGTGTCCGACAAGCTGTAAAGTGCCCAAAACCCCTCTAAAATCCTCAAAACAGACAAGCCTAACCTTTGGCTAGTTTAAGTTTTACTCCACCATCTAGTGGACTGTAAAGAAATTGATTTTATTATTCTACCAAATAGTATAATAAAAGATCGATATTTGGCGTCCGTGTATCGATACAGTATTTCCGTGGAACATATCGCGATATGCTATATCGATTTTTCCCCCCACCCATAATGTATATGTATATGTGAATATAAATTTCTGTTCATTAAAACATACATATTTTATTCTTGTTTATTATTTATGTTTCTTTTGAACAGTTGGAGCCCCTGGTGGTCCCAGGCTCTACTCTGGAGTTAAACACTTCCTTCACTAATGAGCATCCATGAGAAGTATATTTGCCAGACAGGTGGTTGGACTTGCTGGCCAAGCTGGTTTTTAACTGATCTGCCAGCTGGTCTCTGTGTCCGACAAGCTGTAAAGTGCCCAAAACCCCTCTAAAATCCTCAAAACAGACAAGCCTAACCTTTGGCTAGTTTAAGTTTTTTTCCTCCAGCTTTTAGACTATGTAGAGGAAACTGATGTAAGACTTGGCCAACATTCCTGGAAATCCTGTCAGTCGTGACTGATTGCTTGGTGGTGTTTAGATCTGGAATAGGTTCTAAGCAAATGGATGAAGTGACACTCAGAATTTTTTTTTCCTACAAACGCTTTCTTTTCCCCCATCTTTCCACACATAGTAGCTTTGTGAACTGTGTGTACTGTTGTTGTAAATACAGATGAAAGAATACACCAGGCTTGTTTTGGAACATGTTGTCTGCATAGTTTTGGCACCCAATTCACTAAAGAAATTATGCAAATTAGATAATGGCGCAAACATGCCCCCAAAATTGGTGCTGAACTCAATTTGCCATTTGCAAAATCCATGGCACGGCATCACTACACAACTTTCCCTTTTAAATAAAATTCTGTTTATCCACCAGCTTTCTTCGGATGCCAGAAGTGCGGTTTTTTTTGTGTTAATTTTCTGCATTTTATAATAAGCTTCATCTACATGGCAAAGAAGCGTGATTGAACTGAAAAGAATGACTGGCTTAAATGCCCAGTGTGCTAATCCAGCACATTTTGCACCTGCTTAAACTGGATTTCTGTTGCTTACTAAATAAGACTCGGGGGTTAGTGTGGAAATTCTCTCTAGAGTCTGTGTCTTGTAAGACGTTTACTCTTTTAGAGTTACAGAGTGTCTAAGTAATCTTAATTTCGATCTCTTCTTACATATGATGTGTTTTGGAAGACGCCCTGGGCATATTCACTGTCATCTTTCCTTTTTAAGTTGGATCTCAGTCTGCTTCTTGTGAAAATGTGTTTGCTACTCATTTTTCTCATATTCTTGGCTTGAACTTTGTATCAGGTCTTCACTGAGTAGTTTTGAAGGTTTATAACCAATAATAACCACAGTGAATGAGGTGTTCTCGGACACAGGTAATGACATGAATATTAATATAAATATGGATATGAGTATGACTATGCTTTAATGCTTTAAATCCCAGAGGGGCAATTGAATTTGTGGCCCCAATGTCAGTTGGTTCTTGAGGATTAATAAACCTGTATTGCAACAATTATTTTTTATTGTGCAATAAAAGACTTCGAAGAAAGGTAATTATGTTAAAGTTGGACATTATGCATATAATTATTATTTTTTTTATTTACTGTACTGTATGTATTCTTTTGTACTTTTCTTTTGCAATTATTTTTGATTAAATATACTATCGTTTGAGTTTGAGAATTTGTTTGTTTGAATTTTGTTCACCAAGGCTGCATTTATTTGATTAAAAATGCAGTAAAATAATAAATAAACTCTATTATTAGTGTAATGAATTGTATAATTGCTATTTAAAATAACTGCTCTCTATTTAAATATATTTTATTTAATCAGAAATGTATTCCTGTGATGGCAAAGTTGAACTTTCAGCAGCCATTACTCCAGTGCCAAATGAAAACTGTTTAATATTCAGTAATATTCTTAATATTTTTGATGGAAAACATGTTTTTATTTTTCTTCCAGATTATTTTAATGAATCAAGAGTTAAAAACAGCCTTTATTTGAAAGAGATGTCTTTTGTAACATATAAATGTTTTAACTGTTTTAACAATTTAATGTGTCCTTGCTGAATGAAAGTATGAAATCTAACTGACCCCAACATTTTGAACTATAGTGTACATCAAAGTTCCATGTACTATAAAAATGGTTTGTCAGGTAGCCTATCTGAACAACCTTCATTATCTCCATTGTTTACTTGCATAACCAAACAAATTAGGAAAAATATCTGTTTGTGAACAGGCTTCCTGAACACTTCCCCTACCTTCCATTGAAAAAAGAGTGTCTGCTGTTTGGCATGCTTAAACAAACAGAGAAATGTTTTATTAGCACCACTACAAAGACTCTTTTATTTTGGTGAAATCAGTTTCTGAACAACTTATACGGTTGTCTGTGCATGTGAAATTTTGAGCAGGAGGAAGTATTTTAACATCGAAAAAATTGCTCTGTTAACTTCTCCTTTATAGCAGATGTCAGAAATGGCACCATTCTGCCAATTAAAGACTAGGACAGCACTGTATTTCCCTTGCTGTGGCAGAATGAGGAGTTAGAGGAACAAAACTTCTCAAACTGTTCTTCAGATTGCGGAAGGAGAAGTACTTCTACATTTTTTGTCACTTCACCTATAGGTTATGATTACAGTGTCACCTTAAGAGCTGTTGGCAGCTAGCCTGCATATTCTGTCTCTTGTCACTTGGCCTTATGAGTATTTCCGTCCTCATGTATATTTTCGGCAGGTTAAGGTAAGAAATTGATGTATGATTTGACAGTAATTGTTATTTAAACAAAGGGAGATGTGCTGTATCGGTAAGACAGGCTGAGGGGAGACCGACGATATCACTGCCCATCACGTATCACTTATTTTTTTCTTCTGTAGAACGGTCATGTGTGTGAAAGCTGAATATCTGCTGGTGGTCCCACATCTCCCCCTGTGGAGAGCACATGGTACTGCAACTGATGCACTGGGGAGAAAGTTAAGGTAAGTTTTTAGCAAACTCTCATACATCATATTTATGCATATGATGCAATCACAGCGGTTTTAAAAGGAATGCATTATGCAACTTCTCTGTATAATCCATCCCTTCATATTTTAGATAAGTACGAATTAGAGTTTCATGATGCAATTATGAAATAAATCATTCCCCAATGTCCCCACTGAGCAAAATGAATAACAGAATCTGGTATGAGTGTTTGCATTCACACAGCTGTGATTAATGACTTTGATTAGAGCTAAGTCATTGTAAGGCATACAGTCATTTATATACTTTGCTAACTGATATTTTATACCTCAAAAATGTTACTTGGCAAAATAAACAATCTAATGAGGATGACGGAGTCAGGGGTTTATTAGTTTTTAATTTCATTAAGAGTGCTATTCTTACATTGCGGCTCGTAATAGTGTAGATAAAGCAGGTGTTATTTATTAAAATTATTTCTTTCTAAGAAATATTAATATATAAATCTTGGGGCAGCCAGAACATTGCATATTTTACTTAGATGTAGTTCTGGTGTGTTTCGTAATGGTATATATGCTGTAAAAGTGACTCTTGAAGCCAACCTTTTGTTTAGCACTATAGGCTAATTGTCTAAACATAATGTATAAGTTTGTGCAAGTTAAATAAAATAGCATTTAAAGTCAGCATGTAATCAAAATGAACCACTTTTGCGTTCTCAAAATTAATTTCTGGTGTTCCTCCATGGTTTAATGCTCATTCTACTTTTTTAATGTTCATTCTACTCTTCCAGTATGCTACTGATAAAATAGGCAAAATAATTAAAGGATAAAGTTAATTACTGCAATCATGATGTCAGCGAAATATATGCTGATTACACTCCAGTGGAGTGTGCTTTTAATGACCATTTCTGCCACAGTGGGTGTTTCAATGTGCAAAAACAAAGATCCAGTTTGATCAATACATGAAAACATTTTACAGTTTGCATAGAAATGATTCAGTTGGCTCTGGGTTTTTTTTTTAATGTTCATTCTACTCTTCCAGTATGCTACTGATAAAATAGGCAAAATAATTAAAGGATAAAGTTAATTACTGCAATCATGATGTCAGCGAAATATATGCTGATTACACTCCAGTGGAGTGTGCTTTTAATGACCATTTCTGCCACAGTGGGTGTTTCAATGTGCAAAAACAAAGAACCAGTTTGATCAATACATGAAAACATTTTACAGTTTGCATAGAAATTATTCAGTTGGCTCTGGGTTTTATTCAAAACTGCACAAGCAGATTAACGAGTAATCAGTCGTTTACATATGGATCATTTGGAGGTTGCTTATTTTACAGTTTCACTGAGCAGGGTAATCAATCAGGCCAAACACAGTGTTTTGCCTTCCATTCATTTGAAAAATATAATCTCTTTTATAGGAGGGTGTACCACATGGGTCGGTTACCGGTCTGTTTTGTTTTGTTCTCATTAAAATATACTTCTTCTTCTGCTCTGCTGCGTAAGTAACAAAGATTAATCATTGATGAAGGAAGTATGCTCATGAAATCACTGTCAAATGATCACCGCCATCTTTCCAGTGGTGTTAAGAACAAGGACATTGTGATAGAGTCTCCAGAAGTAAAAGTGCACCCCTGAACCTCCTAATCAAATACAGCTTTTCTGAATGCCACTTACCAACAGACCATGCAAATCAGTCTGTAGAAGAAGAGAGTGACTTTCTATTTGGTGGCCTGTGTTAACCTCTAGAGAATAACAATCTGTCCCCAGGGAGAGATGGGAAGTTAATGAAGTGAATGGCTGGATAAGTAGTGAAGCTTGGTATCATGCTTTCTCTCTCTCTCTCTCTCTCTCACTCACTCACTCTCTCACTCACTCACT
>NW_015541140.1:34351-52555 GCF_001515605.1 Sinocyclocheilus anshuiensis | reverse complement strand
CCTCTCTCTCTCTCTCTCTCTCTCTCTCTCTCTCTCTCACACACACACACACACACACACAAACATATAGAATTTGTGTTAATTGCATTAACATCCTGGATATAATATGTATAACAAGTAATGTAGTAAAATATATATTAACAATACTATATTTTTATGTACATTACTATATATATATATATATTTATTAATTCTGTAATGCTTAACTTTTTTACCTCGGCAAAGCAACATCATTTTCATGTTTTGCGGTATTTTTCTGTTGGTGAGACAAACCCTCTGGTGATATTACCAATAATATTAAAAGCATGATTTGCAATGATATTGGGGAAACCCAGCTTGATAGAATTATGTCTTGTATAGAGAAGCACAGCCATACTATCCTGTGAAACCATTCAAACCAAGCAGTACAATGTCCTGGCAGGAGATCTGACAGGAAACACCTGATTTTGCATTCATCACATGATTGCACTGCCTGCTATCAAAGAAAAGAGCTCCTTTCATATGTATTACATTGTTTGGATTTTAACAGGAGTATGAAATGAATTACTAATACAGTTTCCCCTTTGGTTTATGTGTGTGTGTGTGTGTGTGTTTCTCTCTCTCTCCCGCTGGTCTTTCTTTCCAAAGGTAATTAAATGTGGTGAGTCTGCTAGCTGCTAGCCGAGATGCCAGCGGTGGACACTGTTTGCTGTAGGCACACGTGTCATCAGAGCAAGATTGCGTCTAATGTCCTTGGAGTAACTACAGTGCGAACCCACAGGGAGCGGATTGAGCTGGTTATTATCCTGGTGGAGACAGGCCTCTGATAAACTTTCATTTGTACACAAGAGGTACGCTGGTCACCTGATACTTTATCATGAGGGCATGATTTTTTATGGAGAAAATCTAAATGTTTCATTAGGCTTGAATTAGCTGTGCCCTTGACTCCAATTGCTTAACAGGCACACGTACAAACACACTCATACTTACAGTTCCCTGGGCGCCATTGAAAGTTACCTTGAGATGTCAGCAGAGCCGGGGCCCCTGGCAGCATTGATTGCTCCTTAATCTGCAGTCTCATGTGCCTTCCAGTTAACTCCTTCACTCTGTCTCTGTAGCTGCGCTGTCATGAAGCCATTCATTGCTAATGGCTGCTCATTTCTCCTCCTTTCTCACATTCTTTTTTCTCCGGAAGTGGCCGAAGAAATAATTTTATGACTAGCATGTTGTGGGCTTCTGTTTCGCTAGAACACTACCATTTTCAAATACTTGTATATACTTTCATATACTTGTTATTGTTAATACTTAGTTTGTTACATTAAGTTAATACTTGTTATATACTTGTTATATAGTTAAGACTTTTTATTTTTTTTTGGAATATTGCAAAAATATCCACAGTTTTTGTTTGTTTATTTAAAAAAAAAAAGCATAAGCTCAGATCAATGAGCCCTTCAACAAGGAAGTTGATAAAATGACTGAATCCAAGATTTGGTTAAAAAAAAAAAAAACACAAATATTATTATTATTAATATTGTTGTTGTTGTTGTTATTATTATAGAAATGAATACTTCCATTGCATTAAATAGATTAGAAGTGATAGTAAATACATTTACATTGTCCATTTTAATTAAATGCTGCTTTGAAATGCTCTTTTGAGAGAGAACGAGAGAGAGAGAAGATGCAAGTGTCTAGTATAGAATATATATAGATTGTAACGGGGTGAAGAATCACACGACAAGGATATCTTAAGAAATACCCTATTAATACACTATTTATTAGTGAGGTGGGTGCTAGGGAGAAAGGTCCAGGTCGGTTAAAAAATAAAGAAACAAAACATTACACACCTAAAACTTTTATATATTTATATATATAAAATCTTTACAGTAATAAAACTCGTCTTCTACAAAAATAATCTTCCTTACTCTTAAGAGAGAAGTGGCAGCGCTGGATTTTGATTTCCTGGCTGCCACAGTTTGTCCATTCAAAGCTCATAAAGTGTCTTGTTTTGTAGCCAGTGGTTTAAATCTGAATGTACAACTCCGTTTAATAATTACAATGTATTTATCTTCAGCCACCAGGTTTTAAGTAATGTCATTTTTAGATCTGGATCTTCAAACACTGATTCTATCATATATGTTGTTGTTTTTTTCCGGCCTTTCAGCAGAAACAATTCAATGATATTGCTATTGTTCCTTTAAATAGCCCCTCCCTTGCCCACAATGCCCTTCACTAATTTGATTGACACTTTCAACTCATTACTTGAGAGTCTTGTCAGCCATCGTCTCATATGCTAAAGACAGCGTCAGACCGCAGCGCGTGATATTATGAAAATATAATCTGTACTGTGATTGTGTCAAGTCCATAGTGAATTGTCTCAGTATGAACATCCTCTACTGCTGTGACATGATATTTATACGCAGCGTACAAAAGGTGACAGACAAGGACAATTGAAATAAAATTAGCCATTAAAATTTCCCTTTTAGACATGCTGTTTTCAATATCCTGACAATTCTGTAATAAAGATGACCTCCATTTACATTCATTGGTGTATGAGAATGGAAAGACTGACAATAGCTGTAATATAACCTTGCTATTTAAAATAAATCGTAATGAAAGAAGAGCAGAATTGGGAAGCAAATAGTCCATAGATATAAGAAAAAGAATATCAGTATTGAGTGTGACATAAAGATGACGAGGAGCATGTTCTCTGCTGTATGTAACAGCACCATTTTAATAAACAGAAGGACATGCCAAAAATGGTCTCTATTGTACTAAACATAATGGTGTCGAATTAATTTAGTTGTTGACATACGTCCATGCAAACTATTTTGGCACAAATTGTAAATTAAGTGTCATTTGACCATCCAAATTAACCATATTATATTAAATTAAATTGTCATTTAAAAAAAAAAAATGTAATAAAATGTAATTTAAAAATAAAATGAATATTAAATAAAATGTAATTTAAAAATAAAATGACATAAAAATATATAAGCGTAAAATAAAATTAAAATGTAATTTAAATAAAATTAAATACAATTTAATTTGAAAATTAATTTAATTAAAATTTAAATAAAAATGTAATTAAATGTAATTTAAAAATAAAATGAATATTAAATACAATTTTATTTAAAAATAAAACTACATAAAATTACATACAAATTTAATAAAAATTGATTTAAAGGTAAAATAAAATTAAATTAAAATGTAATTTAAATAAAATAAAATTGAATTTTAAAATTAATTTAATTAAAATGTAAAAAACTAATAAAAAAAATAAAATAAAAATGAAATAAAATAGTTTTATTTTATTATTAAATTACATTTGATTATTTTTATGTTTTTATTTAAAAATAAAATAAAATATGTTGACATGAAATGCAGGTTCATATAAACATGGTTTGTGCCAACAATGTGTTTTGTGCCGTGAATTGTTGGCAATTTTTGAGTAGCTGAAGCCATCAAATTAATATTATATATGAAATATTATATTTCAATTATTATAGTTATTGAATAGTGGCTATATGCTAGTGGATGAAGGTCTGTATACTGACTTCCATACGTGACACACATTATTTTGATTTCTGATTATTTAGTATCAGTTAATTCATCAACTGATCATATCTTCCCTGTGATTTTATACTGCTAATATGTAAAGAGGGGAAGTAAAAAAAAAAAAGTCTTAAATATTTCATTATGTACTTGCACATTCATACATTCATATCCGTCAGCCTGTACAGTTCACTTTTGGTATGTCATGACTGAATTTAAATGCACAAAAAAAATGACAAATAAGCAAAATGAAAGCATAAATCATGTAACTCTCTGTGAGTGCACATAAATGATTCCATACTAAATTGTTTATGAAACACTAGACACAGTATATGATTATCATCTTCTGCTTGGCCATGATGTCTCAAGAACATCAAGTCGGTTTACACAGCATATCTTGACACTGATTGATCTGTAAACCAACAGTCAGTTATTTCTACATAGAAACACAGAATTAATTTTACTAAGAAAAAAATACTTTGATATTGCAGAGAAGCAAAACAAGATAAACAAGCTTCAACATTAACCCTGTTTCATGAATAAAGGCATGAAACCCATAAAATTTGTGGTAAAATCTACATTTCTGTTACATGTAAAGTACAGATGTGCTAGCTATACAAAATGAAACCCAGAAAATGTGTTTCATTTTACAATAATAATTAATAACTTTACATTTTATTATTAAAACACTTCCAAAATGTCACATATCCATGTTGTACTGCCACTGTTCGCGATAAAAATAAACAGACAGGTAACCAAGAATAATTGTCTTTTTTTCCACCCTTCATGCTGGCCTTTCCCTCAGACTTTGTACACACTGGCATCTTTAGAAATGAACAGCATCAAAAATGTTTTATTGAATACACAGATGTATAAAAAAGCTGTACAAAGTTTGTTCTAGTATTCACAGAGCACAGTAAAGTTAATGTCCAACGTGCACAAGTACTGAATAAAGCTTGAAACCTTTGTGTCCGCATGACCAAAGTCCTTGACATGGCGGAGGCTAGAGTTCAAACGTCGATGTATGTAGGAAGATCTGATGAGAATTTGACACGTGGATGAGGATTGATGCATTCTGGGAAATGCGAAGAGACAAAATGACAAAGAAATATAAATCACTACTTATTCTGTTCCAGAACCTTAACTCAAATGCACAATTTTAAAATCATATATATATGATATACGTTATGAAGGATGAATATGTTATCCTGTATTTGATGGATGAAGACCGCAATCAAGGTAAAGATGATTGCGGTGGCGTACAGGAGTCGTACAGTACAGTAAGCACGTGTTGAGTCTGTTAATGCGTGTATGAGTGTTCTTGACGCACTGATCGCACATTGTATTTATGCACAGACATTTCCGTACATTCACGTTTTTTCCACACACATTCACGATAATGTTTTGATTTGTCATGTTTATGTTGCTGTGTTGAAACAAGATAAATGGTCTATGCTTAATTTCATGAAGTGTGCGATTAATCGCGATTAATCACAGAAAAAGGGTGCGATTAATTAGATTAAAAATTGTAATCGATTGACAGCCCTTATATATATATATATAATGCACATATAACACATGGGTCAAAGACATTTAAATGTGTGCACAAGTACTGAATAAAGCTTGAAACCTTTGTGTCCGCATGACCAAAGTCCTTGACATGGCGGAGGCTAGAGTTCAAACGTCAATGTATGTAGGAAGATCTGATGAGAATTTGACACGTGGATGAGGTTTGATGCATTCTGGGAAATACAAAGAGACAAAATGACAATAAAAAATAAATCATAATTTATTCTGTTCCAGAACCTTAACTCTTCTGCACAACTTTAAAATTAAATTCAAGAAAAAATATATATATTATACAATAATAAATATATATATATATTAGAGCTGGGCAAGTTAACGCATTATTATCGCGTTAACACATTAATTGATTAACGCCGGCAATTATTTTATGACGCATTAACGCAGTTTTTTATTATTATGAAAGTCCGTTGCTCACTGGCTCTGAATACACACACAGACAAACCATGGGTCACAGGAGGGGTGGGATGTTGATCAGATTCAGTACTGGCTTGAGGTGGGTGTCATCACGCGTCTCAACCAATGAGAGCATTTGGGGTGGGCCTAAGACTGCAGCAGCGCTCACATGAACGCTCATGATCAAATTATTTAGGCTAAGAGTCAACATTCACAAACCACTGTTCGCTGTTATTTTTGACAGAAAAGAATGCAACGTGCTCATAATCACGACTTCATAAGTGGGAAATAGGACGTTTCCGATAGCACGTGAAGACAGCAGAGAAGCGCTCTAGCACAGCACAGTGGAGTTCATCGTTTTGCTAACTTTGTGGTTTATTATTTTGATTCGTTTGGGATGTGGTGTCACACGGCCCTCTCACAATATATCGCTTTACAGATCTATCACTTTTGCAGCTCAGAAATGTTAACACAATCATGCTGCACACGTATCAGAAGATCTGCGCTCCAGCGCGGTTAGCGCTCCGCTCCCACTACATGCGTACCGCGCCTGAGGGCCCTCTCACAATATATCGCTTTACAGATCTATCACTTTTGCAGCTCAGAAATGTTAACACAATCATGCTGCACACGTATCAGAAGATCTGCGCTCCAGCGCGGTTAGCGCTCCGCTCACACTACATGCGTACCGCGCCTGAGCCCAACTGAACCGTGCTCTGGCCCACCTCTTCCAACCGAGCCAGGGCCGGCTAAATGAACTAGGGCTGGGCGATATGGCCAAAAAAAATCATCACGATAATTTTTTCATATCAGTCGATATCGATAATTATCACGATAAATGTCAAATTTTTTTTTTTTTCAAGTTTAAAGGCAGATTTTTGCTTCAGTGTGAAAGTTGTAAAAACCAGACAGTTGATTGTGGTTTTAAACTATTCTTTATGGTCAGAACATGACAAACAATTCATGTTTTTGAATTCTTTACACTTTCATTTTTACTTAAAATAAATATCTTCTATAAATAATAAAAAATAAAAATAATTTCTTAGTTCTGCACGTTCTAACGAATAATATTGTTTCAAATCAAGAAACAGGTTTGTGTTGCCTGATAATATTAATAATAATATAACATTTCTCTTAGAAATACACATTTAATAGTTTAATAGCTTAAGTTAGGATGCAAATGTAGATTTTTTCATTATCAAAATCAATAATATCTGTAAGTATTGTAGCAACCTCATTTTTATATGGTGAAATTTAATTATTCTGACTGTTTGAGAATTATATATTTTTTAATTAACCACTGGTCTTCCATAGTAGCATACATTTAGATCATGATAATCACAGTTAAAACCACAAATATAGCACCTCAATACCATGGTAAAAATGTAATATGGTTTTTAGGTATTTGTATGAAAAACAGTAGCTAGTCTAAATAAATTTAGTATAAATGCATAAACGCTATATCTTAATCACACAAAACTAAAAAAAATACTGTAATTATATTCCATTACTCCTCCTTCAATACATTTAAAACATGTCAAAATTAATAATATAAATTTGACACAAATACCTACATTTCTAAAACAATATAATGGTGCAGTTAGTGCTACTACAGTAAATCTATGGTAAACGGCAATTTGTAGATTAAAAAGTCTTCTAACTGTATCGTTGCGCACAGTGTTTCTCCTGTTTGTCAGACTCAGCACTGTTTCATCTGGCTGTAAACAGTTATTTGTGTTCTTCGCTGAATGCAAGCGCTTCACACTGGATCTCACAGCACTGTTTGATCGAGACTCATCAGCGAGTGAACGCATCTGCTCTAGTGAAGCTCGCGCCACGCCGCCGTTTCAAATTTGATCTGAGCGGATAAACGGTCCGAGTGACGCGCTTCAAATGAGTTACACTTTTTCGTTCCACCTTTGCCTCATAAACATTATATCGAAAATTTATCGACCTCTTGTTATCGTTTATCGATGAAATTTATATCGCACGATAATTATCGTTATCGATTTATCGACCAGCCCTAAAACGAACCCACGGAGCGATCACACTAGTCAAACGAACCGTGCTTTGGTGGTCAAACAGTTATCGGTTAACCGGTTAAGATTGCCTAGTGTGAGGACACCCTTATGTGCATCCCACACACACGAGTCTCTACCCGCCCGCACCCGCACTCGCCCATCAAGTGATGTCCCGCGCCACTCTCTGTTACGTTGGGTCCAGCGATCGTGCAGGTCTCTACTTGGAAGGTGCCTGTTATAATGTTATGATCGAGGCTCTGGACTCTGAACATAACTTGTTTTTCTATAACAAACTATAAAATATTTTCTATAAAAACGTTACTGCCTTGGCAGTGGCAAATAGCTTGTTTTATATGTAATTTGATTACATTAATGTTATAAATTGAGATTTACAATAAATATTTTAACTGCTACTATGTAAAAAGAATACTGCTGTAAAAAAAGCACCTTATTTGTTTAAAGTGTTTGCAAACCAAATGTTATTGCACTTTTGTTAATATAGCAGTACTTTTAAATGAAAAAGTGCACAATACACTACTTTTGAATGCATTATTGAATTTTGGGCATAACAATGCGATTAATTGCGATTAATCACAGACAATCATGTGATTAATCGCGATTAAAAATTTTAATCGTTGACCAGCACTAATATATATATATATGAGGAAAGATTTACAATGAGACATGGGCAAACAAAGCTTGATGCTACAAGACATGCTTGGGGAATCAGCCAGAGGGAAACGGGGTGACGGGAGAAAAAAAATAAATCAATATTTTCAATATAAACATAATAAAATCAATATAACATAAAGTGTTATATGTATGTATGTGTTAGTGTTATATCTATAATATGTATTTTATAAATCTGTCTATATATCTATCTTGAATTTTATTTTAAGTACCATTATTTTTGAATTATTATTATTAAATAATTAAATTATGTTTAATATTTTTTAAATATGTTTAATATATTAACAGTATATTAATATTTTTACTGTTTCATTTATTTCTTTTTTATTTCTTTACTGTTCCATTTTTTATCACCATGTCATTTTAAATGATATGATTGGTAAAATGTTATATATAATACATTATATAATTTAGCTATAACTTTTCAAAAATATATGCAAAATTATATTGTATACATATATATATATATATATTTTTTTTTTTTTCATTTTTTCTAGGCTATTTCTGAGAAACACTCCATTCTGTCAGTCTAGAGAGGTACATTCTTTCTTACTATCCTTTCTTTATCAATATATTGTCTTCTTTCCAAATGTCAAACAGGCTTATATGAGTGTATCAGTGAATCCCACAGCAGCCTAGAAAGCTGAAATACATCATGACGTGCTGTTCTGTTGATTTATTTATAGGCATCAAGAAGTCGAGCAACCAGTGCTTTTCCCTGCAATCAACAAGGCCCTCTTCACCAACAAAAACTGTTGAAGCCATTTACAGGAAGTGGGATAACACGCCACGACTGAGATGAGTGACAGGTAAAGTGTGTCAGCTGTTCCCAAGAATCACAGCTGTGAGTTCAGTAGAAGAAGCGCTTCAGTGTTGAATGGACAGTGTAGTACTCACCGATGGTCTGGGTGTTGGGCTCTGTGTCCAGAGGCTCCAGTGATGTGAGCAGTTCTCTCTGAGAACTGCAGCTGGGTGTGCTGTCAGTGGGAGAAACTGGACTCTGGATCATTTCTTGCTCTTTTTCGTCCTGCATCGCTGCATAGACGTGGAGGCCTGGGATCTTCCTTGAGGAAAGATTTACAATGAGACATGGGCAAACAAAGCTTGATGCTACGAGACATGCTTGGGGAATCAGCCAGAGGGAAACGGGGTGACGGGAGAAAAAACAAATCAATATTGTCAAGTGTTAAGCAATAATAATAACTGAAGGGGAAAAGTCTCCTAAACTTTTAGAAGATATCTTTTCGATTTTTAGGAAATAATCATAAGTTACAAGTTTCAACTAACTTAATCTTTCAAAAGTTTAGGATCAGTAGGATTTTTTTAATTATTATTTTTATTCATCAAATTAAATTGAGATCAAAATAGACTAATTAAATTTGTTACAAAAGATTTATATTTAAAATAAATTATGTTCTTTTTAACCTTCTATTCATCAAGAATCCATTGTTTTTTTCACAGCATATTTAGCAGCATAACTGTTTTCAACATTTTTAATAATGCAAAATGCTTTTGAGCAGCAAACCAGCATATTATAATTATTTCTGAAGGATCATGTGACACTTTAGACTGGAGTAATGATGCTGAAAATTCAGCTTTGATCACAAAATAAATGGCATTTTAAAATATATTTAGTTATTTTAAATTGTAGTAGTATATCACAATATTACTGTTTTTACAGTACCTTTTTATAAAAGAAATGCAACCTTGGTGAACACACACAAAAACAATTTTTTTTAGTATTTAAAAAAAAAAAAACTAAAAATACATAATCTTATATATTCTTTATGCATTTTAAGGCATTTTTTAAACCAAGATAAGACAAACAAGCTAGTGGTAAATGGTCATCTACAGTGACTAGCAGACACTTATCTTTCAGCAAGGACTGCTGGCCAAACGTTACCTAATTAATATTCATGAGCCAAGCTGATAAGGTTCGTAATGTGCGCTTCCGCTCTTTTTCCGAACTTTCTGATGGCCCTGACATTATCAGCTTTGCCGTTTATGTCATTCTGTTCATTTATCACTGGAAGCATGTGTTTATAGTTTGTGAGTAGTGTTACAGTCCGTTTACAAGGCGAGGTCTGGGATCTAAAAGGACATAGGAATAAGAAAAAAAAGACCTCTATGTGAAAAGTCTCACTTAGGAGTTAATAAATCAAGGCCTCCCTTTAGAGAGGTGATTTTATCCATTTTGGTCTGCATCATTACGGAGGGAGAAAGCCACATAAGCAAAAACCTTAACAAGAGGATTCAAAAGCAAATCTATTGTGCTAAAATACAACTGGAGAGGGATTTAGCAAAAAGAAAACAACACAAACGGGCAGCTCATTAAAATGTGATCTAACACCCTCATTAAAGGGCCGGTTCACAAAAAGAAACAGAAATTCTGTTACCATTTGCTCACACTCATGTCGCTCTAAACCCATTTACATGCATTTGGCAGATGCTTTTCTTCAGAGTTTACTGTACTGCAACTGCAATTAGTCCCCATGGGACATGAGGCTTTCAAAAACGATAAAAATGCACCATAAAAGTAGTCCATACCACTGGTGTTCTATATTTAGGCCGTTATTCACTGATCTTCTGAGAATTGAGTTTACAACTCATAAATGAATCATTCAAACTGTTTTTGTGAACTGATTCATTGAAAAGATATATTTATATAAAATCTATATAAAATATGTCTATATAAAATAAGATATATGGTTTTAACAGGAAGTTCTTCCTGTTCCTTCAATAAGTGAAAAGTTGCCAGCTGTAGCGTCACCGAAAGCCAGACTGTTATGTATTAAAGCGCTGGAAAATTCTTGCCACTTCTGTTGTCTCCAGATCTTGTCTTATTGACCTCTCATGCCCTTTTCTCTCTGTCCAGTGATGGAAATGGTGCAATCATTTAACATTTCATAAAGGTCAACTTGAAAAACTCAAAGGGCTAAATATTGATAATGTCTGTGCATTGACTGACATTTCTGATTTGTTATGAGCGCTTAAAAAAAAAAAAAAAAAGAAGGTTCTGCAACAGCGAAAGGGTGAATCACCACTCAAGATATCTGCTCTGTGCTTTACGTTGTTTTAAGCTGTTTTGTGAGCTAAACTGAGCCACAACTTGGAGATCTGAGAGAACAAGAATGATTTTGCCTCATTTGAGTCCTTACGCAGACATCTGCTCTGCTTTTTTATAACAATATTCAAAATAATTGATAATATTTATTATTACATTAATTAGAAAATTAATTACAAAAAAATTAAAACAGATTATATTCAGTTAAATAATGCTGTTTAATTCTAACAAAATTAATAATAAAAAAGAAAAATCAATTAATAATATAATATCGTAATTATACACTACCAGTCAACATGCTTTGAACAACCGTGTGTGGAGAACTGTATGGTTAGATTTTATTATTTTTTTTAACCGAGAACTGTTCCACCCCTATTTATAATGTTACAAAATATTTCTATTTCAGATCAATGCTGTTCTTCTGAACTTTCTATTCATCAAAGAAACCTGAAAAACATATTAATAATAATAATAATAATAATAATAATAATAAATGTTTTTTGAGCAGCAAATCAGAATATTAGAATGATTTCTGAAGGATCCTGTGACTGGAGTAATGATGCTAAAAATTCAGCTTTGAAATCATAGGAATAAATTACATTTTAAAATATATTCAAATAGAATAGTTATTTTAAATAGTAAAACAAAAAAAAATAAAAATGTTACCGTTTTTGCTGTAATTTGGATCAAATAAATGCAGGATTGGTGAGCAGAAGAGACTTCTTTAAAAAATATACTGTATATATATTGTTCAAAAACTTTTGACTGGTAGTGTATATTTAAAGGAATAGTTCACCCAAAAATGAAAGATCTGTCATCATTTATTCACCCTCAAGTTGTTCCAAACCTGTATGAGATTTTTTCTTCTGTTCAGCACAAAATAAGATATTTTGAAGAATGTTGGCAACCAAACTATTGACGGTAGCCATTGACTTTCATAGTATGGGGGAAAAAAATACTATGGAAGTCAATGGGTACCATCAACATTATTCAGAATATCTTCTTTTGTGCTTGACAGAAGAAAAAACTCATACTGGCTTGGAATGACATGAGCGTACCTAAAATATAAGATAATTTTTAGTTTTTGGTGAACTATGCCTTTTAAAAATATACATTAATCCATATTAAAATAATAATAATCTCCAATGTAGTTAGGTAGTTTTTTGATAGTAACAGACAGTACAGAGTCTTGACTACTTCATAAATAACTTGTAATCTTTCAGGCTTCCCCAGACTCTTGCTACTAGACATTTAACCAATTTAGAAAGCTAACCATATTTTGAACTGATAATAAATAGATTATGATCCAGGTTGAAGTTTTAAAAAGGGATGACAATACCTTTTGAATTTATAGATGAGGAACACGGCTAAACCCACCACCACCACAGAGAGGAGCATGAGCATAGCTGAGCCGCTGTGATTCTCACTTGTGTCCACTAGAGGCGCTAGATGCAGAGGAAAATAAAACAGGCAACTGTTGTCAGTGCACACAGTCTGGCACGATTCCAGCCCTCCTATTAATAAACCGTCACACATCTCTAAAATTAAAATCCCTCAATCTTTATAGAAAAGAGTTCATTATGCAATCAATGTCATATGGGAACTGTTCATCTAAAAATTATAATTCTGTCATTATAAATCATCTGCAAGCCTCCTCTCGTTGATATCCAGAAGAACAGTGTTTGATTCTAGTTCATTACCTGCTGATAAATGGGCAGCGTATACTGTGATCTGGACTCCTGGTCTGAGTGTGAACTGAACCAGATTCTGATTCAGAGCGCTGAGAACCAGTTCTGAGAGCTGAAAGCAAAATCACACATTCATCATATTCATACCACACTGGATGAGAAAACACTGCCTTGCATATGATGCATCCAAATCTGTTAAATTAAATTACATAAGCAGTCACAAAAAGAAATAAGACATTCGTGTCCCGTAGGTATACTGGCTTGGAATGACATGAGCGTACCTAAAATATAAGATAATTTTTAGTTTTTGGTGAACTATGCCTTTTAAAAATATACATTAATCCATATTAAAATAATAATAATCTCCAATGTAGTTAGGTAGTTTTTTGATAGTAACAGACAGTACAGAGTCTTGACTACTTCATAAATAACTTGTAATCTTTCAGGCTTCCCCAGACTCTTGCTACTAGACATTTAACCAATTTAGAAAGCTAACCATATTTTGAACTGATAATAAATAGATTATGATCCAGGTTGAAGTTTTAAAAAGGGATGACAATACCTTTTGAATTTATAGATGAGGAACACGGCTAAACCCACCACCACCACAGAGAGGAGCATGAGCATAGCTGAGCCGCTGTGATTCTCACTTGTGTCCACTAGAGGCGCTAGATGCAGAGGAAAATAAAACAGGCAACTGTTAACAGAGCACACAGTCTGGCACGATTCCAGCCCTCCTATTAATAAACCGTCACACATCTCTAAAATTAAAATCCCTCAATCTTTATAGAAAAGAGTTCATTATGCAATCAATGTCATATGGGAACTGTTCATCTAAAAATTATAATTCTGTCATTATAAATCATCTGCAAGCCTCCTCTCGTTGATATCCAGAAGAACAGTGTTTGATTCTAGTTCATTACCTGCTGATAAATGGGCAGCGTATACTGTGATCTGGACTCCTGGTCTGAGTGTGAACTGAACCAGATTCTGATTCAGAGCTCTGAGAACCAGTTCTGAGAGCTGAAAGCAAAATCACACATTCATCATATTCATACTACACTGGATGAGAAAACACTGCCTTGCATATGATGCATCCAAATCTGTTAAATTAAATTACATAAGCAGTCACAAAAAAAAATAAGACATTCGTGTCCCGTAGGTATTTGATTTCCCTGGTTCTGAGCCTGGTGAGTGCTGATGCATTGAGGCAAAGCGTGGGCTCGGGATGTTGTTTGTCGTACGTGAGCCTGTACCACACTGAGAAGACGTTTCAGCATAAATCAACTCTATCACCTTCACTCACAAATACAGATATATGACATAGGAGGGGGACCTCATTTAGGTCTAACATCTCTCTCCTCTCTCTCAAACACACACAGCACCCTTGACTGTCAGGCGCTTTTATGTATGCATAAATCTTGAAAGCAGATAGCCATTTCCCTCCCCAAATAAAGCCTTGTTTGTTTTTGTGCTCGATTATGGCAGATCATGTATTTAAGGGTCATTCTGGAACAGGTGCTTCCAGATTGATCATTTTTAAAGTACTTTTTGTTTTGTTTTTTCTCTCTGTCAGAGAGTGTGTTTCAGTGTTAATAAATGGCACTGCGACATTTCATCTTAAATTAATATAATTTAATATGGGTCAGGGTATAATTATGCCTACAGAAAGGTGACACGGTTTATGGTAAAAAGACTGACAGTTTAATTTGCCATTGACAAGACTTGTTCATAAAGTCATAAAATACAATGTACTTCTCACCTTTATTTTATGCCTAAATTTATAGAAATACATTTTCAATAAAATACAATGTGCTTCTCAACTTTATTTTATGCCTAAATGTATAGAAATATTTTTTCAATAATTATCTGTTTTTCATACAATCATTGTAAAAGGACTCACAGGAATGAAATATCTTTGCTTACTGACAAAGACAGCAAAATAAAATAAAATAAAATAAAATAAAATAAAAATTTCCTTTGAAATGTGCACTTTCTGAAATTGTGATAATTTTATTAATAAAGAAAAAAAAAATCAATTGATAAATAAAAAAAGGTTTTTGAACTCTAACTCTTTGTTGAAGAGCGCACTTTCTGAAACGGTGCTAACTTTATTATTAAAGAGTTGCTGTTTTTTCTTTTTTTTGGATGATGGATTCGTTTATTACGATTATAATAAATATGATGTTAACAGTTCAAGGAGAACTAGATTTAAGAACAATATAATTAATTAATTATATTATAGAATTATATTTTATTAGTTTTAGAAAAAATACTAAGTATAAAACTACAGCATATTAGCTCATTGAGATGTAGACATAATTTAGTCACTGTTAAAGGT
Source organism: Sinocyclocheilus anshuiensis (assembly GCF_001515605.1). NCBI lineage: Eukaryota > Metazoa > Chordata > Actinopteri > Cypriniformes > Cyprinidae > Sinocyclocheilus > Sinocyclocheilus anshuiensis. Next base: position 37,240 of record NW_015541140.1, on the reverse strand, counting down.
GACTGTTTTTTTCTTTCTTTTTTTGTTTTTCACAAACAACTCTTAAGCTTCATCTTGAGCATCAGATCGGAGTTCAGCGATGATAGTACTAAACTTCACATACATATACTTCCTGTTCAAAGAATCCCTTTTTTTCCCCTCTTTCTACCCAAGCTTCATTAAATCTGCCTCATTTACTAAATGACTCCTGACTTATTTCTGCTTTCCTTTATTTCTTCATCGCTCTCACCTTCTGTCTCTCTCTCTCCTTATTTCTCACCCTTTTAAAATTAGACCATTCCATGAATAATTACTTTCTTTATGAATTGTACCAGGGTCAGTCAGTCTATTATACTTTTTTAATAAGGCTATTTACACATTATACTTTGAACACGCCACCCTTGAATTGAGATTTATGAGGATCTGCAGTGAAAGGTCCATTGCAGATTCAAGCTAGGTTTGGGCGAGGAAAAAAACAAAAAACAGAAAAGGTGCTGCTTAGGCACCCATGCATGGACATCCACAAAGTGCAGATATCCCCCTATCATCTGTGATATATCTCTGGCCCATAAACGATCTAGTGGATGGATTACTTATGACCTCCTCTATAGTGGTGAGAAACCACTGCCTCAAAAATACAGATGACTCTGCATGTTAATATTGGAGGATATGAGCCATCTTCTCATATTCGATAATGGCTGTTCTCTGTTATGGCCAAATATACTGCAGTATGGCCAGAATTACCCATGACCTCACAAGTGAGTTATAAGAAATGTATCTCATTAAGCTCTGACATCTAATCAGAAAGCCACTTTTTCTGATACTTTCTGAAGTTGCTTATGAAAGTGTATTTATGTGCTTGTCTCATAACCTAGTATTTCATTTCAGGAGAACATTAGAGACTTTCTGATCAAGAACAATCTCTGTGGACTAGTAAAAACTGTTTTTTATCAAGAGTTAAATAGGCCAACATTGACATCTGCTGGAGACCATAAGAAGCTCTTGTCAAGATGCTCCTTTTACCCACCATCCTTTTGTATTTGAAAGGAGGACTGAAAATGGTATTTGAATATCTGTGCCTTTTCTTCTGAATACGAGACAAAGGTAAAGCAAAACATTAATTATAGCTGAGTGTTTCACTACTGAGATTGAAAATCATGCATAATGTACCTGGTCTAAATGGGTGGCTGTTTTGTCTGGTTTCCCCTCTGTCAGCTGTTTGTCTGGTAACAGGAAGAACTCGGCCGCTGTTGGCAGTCCAGGCAACACAGTGACCAACAGCTGCTCTGGATTCACTCCTGTCGCCTGAAGACCAGCAAACAGACTCTTAGAGATACAAACATCCAATAAACAGGATTAGAGGAATACAAGAATCAAAGAAATAACAAATAAAAAAGACAATGTCTTTATTTCTAATATTCTTTTGAGACTGACTTTTTACCCCAATGATGTTTATTTATTTATTATTATTATTATTATTATTATTGTTGTTGTTGTTATTCTTTAGTATACTTTATTATTATTATTATTATTATTATTATTATCATCATCATTATTATTATACTATTATTATTAATACTTCACTTGTTATTTTTTATGAGTTATTATTATTATATACATATTAATACCTTTATTCAGCAAGGATGCATTAAATTGATCAAAAGTGACAATTATGATTTATGATGTTTTTCAAATAAATTCTGTTCTTTTGGACTTTCTATTTATCAAAGAATCCTGAAAAAAAAAAAAATCACAGTTTTGACAAAATTATTAAGCAGCACAACCATTTTTGACATTAATTATGATAAGGAATGTTTCAAATCAGCATATTAGAATGATTCGTGAAGGATCGTGTGACACTGAAGACACAAATATTTATCACATAAATATTATTAAAATGGAAAACTTTTTTTTTTATTATTGTAAAAATACTTCACAATATTGCTGTTTTTACTGTATTTTTTATCAAATAAATGCAGAATAAGGGACTTCTAAAAAAAAAAAAAATAATCTTTTGTGTGTATATATTTGAGCCATTATTTAAAATGGTCTCGAAAATAAATAAGCAAAATTTTAAATAATACAATAAAATGAATTGTTTCTGTCTCAAGAATACACATGGTTACACAGTCCATTGCAGCAATGCAATTTAAAGGTTCAAAATTCAGTTCAAAAAGTAACATTTCAACATCATTTACTCCCTCGTGTCTTCTAGATGAGTTGAACCAGATTTGACATCATGTCGCACATCATTGGTTCCCACTCTTGCAACAAATCAATTCTTATGTATTTCCCCTTTTGTGTTCCACAGACGAAAAATGGTAGGGTTTGGAATGAAATGAGGGTGAGTAAATAAAGAGAGGATTTTTATGTTTTTCAGAAAATAAATATATAAAATTTTCCTTGGTTCGTTTTACAAGGTCAAAACGTCCACCTCGTTCCTGTCCATATGCCCAGCGCAAAACTCATTACACACATTACTACTAACCAACTAGAGCAGAACCCGCATATGGCTCACATGAGGACTGTTATTCTCAAGTGTCATATTCCATAAACATCCATAAAGAAAGTCCCCATGTTCAGTTATAACGGCCTCTTGAAAATGCCATGGGGGAAATGCAGGAGAACACTGATGATTATTTCGGTCTGTCGTGCCATATGTTTGAATATTCGTGAAGCTTGTTCTGTCACGGTGGTGTTTCCCTTCCATCAGTGAGAGCGAATCTGGAAGCCAATTTCACAAGTGTGTCAACTTGAGTTCTTCAAGCAACGTGTGGAGCGTGAAAACCCAACAAAGCTCCTGACTACACTTGTGTTTGTACACTTTTTATACCTGGAATGGATATCATATATATATATATATATATATATATATATATATATATATATATATATATCTATATAAACCGT
>NW_015541140.1:33884-34129 GCF_001515605.1 Sinocyclocheilus anshuiensis | reverse complement strand
ATATATATATATATAAACCGTTCAAAAGTTTGGGATCAGTAAGATTTTTAATGTTTTTTTTGTTGGTTTTTTTTAAGTTATGCTCATCAAGGCTATTTATTTGATCAAAAATACAGGCAAAAAAAACCCTGTAATGCTGTAAAATATTATGGCAATTTAAAATAACAGTTTCTATTTTAATTTTAAAATATAATTTATTCCTGTAAAGCAAAGCTGAATTTTTAGCATCATTTCTCTAGTCTTCA
>NW_015541140.1:30568-33751 GCF_001515605.1 Sinocyclocheilus anshuiensis | reverse complement strand
TATACAGAGCTGGATAGATTATTACAGATTGTAATCCGTTACTGATTCCAAATTACATGACAAAAAAAAAGTTTCGTTGCCGGGCCGGGGAAGGCTCCTCCGTGGCCTCCCGAATGGCCAGCATCGCCATAGCCTCCTGAACTGTCTGCTCTGCCTTGGCTTCCTAGTTTGCCTGCTCCGCCATGGCTTCCTAGTCTGCCTGCTCCGCCATGGCTTCCTAGTCCTCTTGCTCCACCATGGCGCCCTGAACTGCCTGCTCCGCCAGGGCCCCTGAGCTACATGTGCCGCCATGGCACCCTAGACTGCCTGATCCGCCCTGGAGGTATTCCCCGTGTCCCAGTCCTGCACCAGCCTCAGCGCGCCCACCCCACTCTACTCCAGTCTTCAGTGTCACATGATTCTTCAGAAATCATTCTAATATGCTGATTTATAATCAATTTTGGAAACAGTTGTGCTGCTTCATTTTTATTTAATTTTTTTTTGGAACCTGTGATATTTTTTTTCAGGATTCTTTTATGAATAAAAAAAATAAAAAGAACAGCATTTTTTTCAAAATAGAAATCTGGTGTTAATTGAAATAATACTTCAAAATATTACTGTTTTTGTCTGTATTTTTTATCAAATAAATCAACAGCCTTGATGAGCATAAGAAACTTTGTTAAAAAACTTTCTCCTTGTCTCGGCACTGTTCCAGTCCTGCACCAGCCTCTAGGGCGCCCGCCCCCCATCCCCAATGGTACTGTTACGGTGCGGGACGCGCCTTCCAGGAGTGGGGAGTAATGTTAGGGTTATATTTAGTTTTTGTCCTGGTTTTCATTGTGTTTTCAGTTAGCCTGTTCCCCTGTGACCTAGTTTTCCTTAGTCTCCTAATTGTCATTTTGTTCACCTGTGTTTGATTAATTAACTCATCAGTTCCTTTGTTTGCTCCCCTACTTAAAGCCGGAGTTCTCCCTTAGCCTTTGTCCATTCTACTTTAAGTTTAGCTGTGTGTTTTCTTGCTGTTTTCCTGCTTGTATTTATTATTAAATCAAGAATATTGTAATTGCAACTTTTGACTTCGTCTGCCTTCCTACGACACAGCGTAACACACGTGTTACAGTGCCCCCCATAAACACAATCAAGCCTTCGAAAATAGCTGGTTGACCACCCCTTTAAAGTAAATACATGAGGTTCAGATGACAAAAAGTTTGGGAATGTCTGCATTACATGTAAATAATGATTTTAAAAGACAAAAGCCTTTCAATAATACATAATAATAATACATGGTTAAATAACTTACTGATTGATAATTCAAATAAAAATGAATCCGTTTAAGTTAATGTTGAAACAATAGTTGATGTTAAATGCTGAAACGCTTCTTAAACCTGAAATGATTTTTGTAAATCCAATGGTCAAATTCTGTGTAGCCACCTGACTAATGATTGATCTCTGTGTGAATTTGAATGTATATATAGACTCTGAACATCTAAATGCCCTCTTGACGGGTTTCCTTGAATTGGCTCAAATAGTGCTTTAAATTGAGATTCTCTGAAATGATTTTGTGTTAATGTCATGACTATTTATATGACTATGGAACAGAATTCTTTTTGAAGATTTTATGCTGACATTTGTCAAATAATGCTCAAAACCTGAAATGTCAAATGCCATTACATTTCTGAGAAACACATCCATTAGTTTGTCATCCTTTGTGTTTAATATCAATACAGGAAATTCCTAGAAGACCTTGATTATTGTTTGATAAAATAATTTTGTTCTTGATAGAAATGAGTCATCTTGTATTCTGTATCCTAGAGCCATGTCAGATCAGATGATGAATATTCTTGCACACACTCCTTTAAACTTTGTGCAAAGAGCACTGACAGAAACTTCAAGAAAAAAGAGAAATCTTCTTGTGTACCTGAGTATTAATATGAATAAATAGGCTGGAGTTACATACTCCAAGGAAAAGAAAGACTTTAATATGTATAGCTTTTTAAACTTTATGTTAGCACTATACTACCATATAGATGACCTCAAAGGAAACAGACATGGATGCCTCTCCATGCTTTATTATATTGTATATGCAGTGAAGCATTATATATTGAACTCGAGCACTGACAGAAACTTCAAGAAAAAAGAGAAATCTTCTTGTGTACCTGAGTATTAATATGAATAAATAGGCTGGAGTTACATACTCCAAGGAAAAGAAAGACTTTAATATGTATAGCTTTTTAAACTTTATGTTAGCACTATACTACCATATAGATGACCTCAAAGGAAACAGACATGGATGTCTCTTCATGCTTTATTATATTGTATATGCAGTGAAGCATTATATATTGAACTCTTTAATGTCATTGAATAGGGGAGCAGATTTTCAGCTGTGTGAAAATTGAATGTTTTGTCAAATGGTAAATGGTTTGAACTCACCTGCACCATAGAGGTTTTAATGACTTGACTCACATCAAGCCTCCATTCAGCTACATCAGGGTTGTGATCATCCAGGTTAGATGAAAAGGCAAGAAGATGAGATCTGAAGTATTCTGTAATTACAAAAAAAAGTATTTGTTATTGTTAGTTTCTGACTACTGCACTGCAGTAAACCTGTGCTGCAGCATTTGCTTTCAATGTGTATTTACTGTATGATATAGTACTTAAAATGCAATATGAATATGGTTTCATTTTGAGTTTTGACATTTCTGAAGAAAAAAAAGAAAGAAAACAATTGGCTTTTATATTCAAATATTAAAAAATAACATTAACATAATTTTATTTTATCATGTTTTTTTTTTACCATACCATTTACCATTTTTACCATTCCTTGTATGCTTAACTACAATAGTTAAAGTGTTGATGTTTTCCAAATGTATCACAAATATACAAAGAGCAAAGAACAAAACATATTTCGAGAAATCTTATTGCTCATATATGAAGCTATCTTCAATACCTAGCAGTCTGTTTACTTATTGTGTGTAAAACTCACCGTGGACAGCGATGGTTTTCCTGTCTTGCAGGATGGTATTCCCAGCAGACACCTGTACAGTGACAATGCTGATTCCCTCTCGAGAGAACGTGAATGCAACACTCCCCTCCAGTGTGATCACGGGCTGTGAATACAGTTTGAGAGAGACTCTCAAGAGGACACCCTGTCAGCGCAGTTGCAGTGAACATGCCAACTTTATTTACATGGCAGTCTGTGAGGCA
>NW_015541140.1:29563-29739 GCF_001515605.1 Sinocyclocheilus anshuiensis | reverse complement strand
AGAGGTGAATATACTCCAGTTGACCTGTGGCGAGAGAGAAAGAAAAGAGAAAAGTTGGTTGGTCGAGCCGAAAGAGTTTAACAGTGTTTGCTAGTTCTCAAATCTTGTTCACTTCCTCACATTTAAACCTGCTGTGTTAAAGACATATGAGAGAACCAATAAAGTTTGTTTCATTT
>NW_015541140.1:29066-29467 GCF_001515605.1 Sinocyclocheilus anshuiensis | reverse complement strand
TGCTTCTTGCGTCAGACCAAGGCTGTATCTCATTGCTAGTTTTACTTGATCTTAGTGCTGCGTTCGATACTATAGATCGTGACATACTCATAGATCGATTACAAAACTATACAGGTATTCAAGGGCAGGCTTTAAGATGGTTTAGATCCTACCTTTCTGATCGCTATCACTTTGTCTATTTAAACGGGGAATCATCTCAATTAAATCCAGTAAAGTGTGGAGTGCCACAAGGATCTGTCCTAGGGCCTCTGCTATTTTCAGTATACATGTTGCCCCTTGGTGATATTATTAGAAAATACGGGAGTCGTTTCCATTGTTATGCTGATGATACTCAACTATATATTTCAACAAGACCAGATGAAACTTCTAAATTATCTAAGCTAACAGAGTGTGTTAAAAAT
>NW_015541140.1:12961-29032 GCF_001515605.1 Sinocyclocheilus anshuiensis | reverse complement strand
TCAAGAAAATATGATCATATTACCCCAATTTTACAGTCTCTGCACTGGCTACCTATTAAGTTCCGTATCAGTTACAACATATTACTACTTACTTTTAAGGCCCTAAATGGTTTAGCTCCTGCATAACTAGTCTTCTATCACGCTACAAGCTCATCATTGCTGTTAATAGTGTTCACCATCTGTTTGATTAGATAGTCACCGCTGATAAGCTATTACTAAATAGAATGTAGAAACTTTAATTTTCTGTAAAGCTGCTTTGCAATGATTTGCATCGTGAAAAGCACTATAAAAATAAATTTGAATTTAATTGAATATATATATATAATGAACATTTTTCCCAGACTACTATGTTTATGTTCAGTTATTTCACTTTAATTGCAATAAAAATAACCTATTCATTGCCATTAAATTGAAAATATTGAACCTACACATAAGGGCCTCATAAAAATGCTAGTTTTAGAAGAAAATTTCAAATGGCACTTAGTATGGAGCTTATAATATGATAAATCTTGAACCGGATTCGGATATATTAACTTTTAAAAAATTTTTAACAGTTTATTGGGCACAAAATCAACATGAGATTGATTTCTAAAGAGTCATGTGACAATAAGTAATGGCTGCTAAAAATTCAGCTTTGCCATCATCACAGAAATAAATTACATTTTGAAATATATTCAAACAGAAAGCAGTTATTTTAATCTGTAATAATATTTCACAATATTACTGTTTTTACTGTATTTTTTATTCAAATACATACAGCCAAGGTAAGCTTAAGAGAATTCCTTCACCATAAATAAATAATAAAAAATAAAAATAATAAATAATGAAAAAAAATAATAATAATAAAAAGTGAAAAAAAAAAAAGAACAGTAGTTATATGATATATTCTCACAGAATTATATATGAGCAAATTATGGTAGAATGTAGTTCTTATTTGTGACCAAAGAAAGAACAGCCTTAAAGTTATAGCACAAACTTAACATCCTCCAAATGATATGTATAATTACATATATTCATTCATTCACAAATACTTCTCATAGGAACACAGAGCCATCTGCGTGTGAATTTCAGCTCATGCTCCAGAGGCCCAATTTGCTTTGCCTGGCAAGACAGGATTGGCAGATTGGAAGTCTCCCTGATCAATATGTCACTGCGGAGGCATCTGTCTGCCTGAATGTAGCAGGGGGTGGCAAGTTCACTGAGTAGGTGGTCATGAGAAAAAGGGTGAACATTTGAATCAAAATGCTTAGTTAATCTCTGTTAAACACTGATATTTGATGAGCTTCCTCTAGCACGAACACAGACTACAACCACTAAAAAAAGCTTAAACTCAGGCCATCTGCTCATGTGTTAAAATAGCATCTTCCAAAATCATTGCTACATAGGATAGAGTTGTCTGCTCAAAAGTTTGTAAAGCCAGAATTTTTGATTATTGGCATAAAGTCTAATCCATATTCTGGCCAAGAACCACCTACGTGGACAGGAATAGGCCGTTTGACCAGCATGTGAAATGACCAACCACACTTTTCTTTTCTTTTTACAAAACATCAAAGGGTAAGTACATCTGAAATCGATGCTTTTTAATGATTTCTCACAGTCTGTAGAGACAGCATGAAAGCAATTCAGTAATTGGCATTAACTATATATTAAACAACATTTTTGATTATTGGCATAAAGTCTAATCCATATTCTGGCCAAGAACCACCTACGTGGACAGGAATAGGCCGTTTGACCAGCATGTGAAATGACCAACCACACTTTTCTTTTCTTTTTACAAAACATCAAAGGGTAAGTACATCTGAAATCCATGCTTTTTAATGATTTCTCACAGTCTGTAGAGACAGCATGAAAGCAATTCAATAATTGGCATTAACTATATATTAAACAACAATATTAAACAAGCAAAAAATGTGGTGACATTTTTTTAATGCTACTCTGTAGCATAATGTAGCTGTGCATTGTCATAAGACGTCAGAGTAATTTTAAGTACAACTTGACAGTAAATATAACAGTTCGATGCTGTTATTCACTTAAAAGAATCGTTCATTAGAGTCATTTGTTTGGAAATCGGTTGGATTACACTGTTCACACTGTATGATTTTAATTTACTAAAAAGTATTGACTCATAAAAGACATTCGTTTGGCAATCAGACTATACAGGTTTTGCTGTTTGTTTATGATTCACTAAACAGAACTGACTCATAAGAGTCAATCATTAGAGAATCGGACTAATGTGGGCATTCTGTGTGTTTTGTGCCATAAAGAATCAAGAGAATTAGAATCAAATATTACATTTACATTTACACTTAGTCATTTAGCAGAAGCTTTTATCCAAAGCGACTTACAAATGAGATTTGATTATAATTATATAAGTATTATTAAGTATTATTAAGCTGTAGCTAGAGTTCTAATTTTTGTGGCCATTTTAGGGGTAACATTGTCATGACAATAAAGTTATTAGATATAACTATAGGGGTTGAACGATTTTTTAAAAGTCGACTTTTATGTGATGAAAGTGGAGTCGAAGTCGACTATTCACTGATGGCGTCATTAATGAACAAATAACTCTGGAGCTGTGATAAACAGCTTGTGCACAACTATGGCATATGACACAGCGCTGCCCACATGACTATTGCTCCTATAACAGCTCATTTTTATCAGTTCTTTTGTCTTTAGGTCGTTATATTTCTCACAGATTTCTGCTTGTTCTAAATCAGATACAGATAAAGTAGCACAGTAAAGATTACATTCATATGAATGCATTAGTGAAAGCGATTGCGAGTCTGAATTAATTCTACCTGGCAGCGTCTTTCTACTAGTAGTGAAGTTGTGGAATTGAGTTATTAAGAAATATATGCTTGAACTTTTCAGTTTCAAAGCTACTTTATTGAGAAATCACAGAAAAGTGCTGGGCAAGTTACTCTGAAAATGTATAATTTATGAAATCCTAGCATACATGCTCCCTATAAATATTTGTTATTAAAGCATCAACATTCACAGAACACTCGTTATTTTTAACTAAAGCAAGCAGCTGCTACGTGTATGGTTTGGCATGGCAGAATGCCAGCAAAGAGCGCAGCATTTATAATCTCTATCTCAAACTCCTGAACACAGAAAGGAATGGAGAAACACACGTCAGCACTCTTGACACACTAGCATTTGGTATAAAACCTAGTGAGCTTCTTTTCAGTGAAACAATATGAAGGCTACAGTGATTGTACTAACTTTTCTGCGCTTCTCAAAGTTGATGAGACCCCCCTGTGAGCACAAAGAAGAGAGTTTATCATTTAAACAAAGAAACGTCAGTGTGGTAACTGAAAAAAATAAAACAACTACTATGTACAGTATATGACATGAATTAAGGTCAGAAAAAAATTCTCACCTCTACATTGTCACTTAGTGCTGTGTCCAACATGGTGAGAACGGTCAGATAAGTGCCCAGGTACGGCACCTCACCACTGGAGGGGGTCTGTCAGAAAAACAAACTTGTCAGGCAAAAATACAGTAACAGTTTGGGGTCGGTCGAGATTTTTTAATGTTTTTGTCTCTTATGCTCACCAAGGCTGAATTTACATGATTAAAAAAAATACAGTAAAATCAGTCATATTGTTAAATATTATTACAATTTAAAAGAACGGTTCTCTATTCTAATATATTTTTAAATGTAATTTGTTCATGTGATGGCATTGTTCATATGATCCGTTACTCCAGTCTTCCGTATGCCGATGTGGTGCTCAAGAACTGTGTTGGGCAAATTACTCCGAAAATGTAATCAAATTACTGATTACTGATTACTCATTTTAAAAGTAATCACGTTACTGTTCTGATTACTTTATTTCAAAAGTAATTAGTAATTAGTTACATTACTAGTTACATTACTTTTTTCTCCATTAAATTTATGAAATCCCAGCATACATGCTCCCGATAAATATCTGTTATTAAAGCATCAACATTCACAGAGAACTGTTATTTTTAACTAAAGCAAGTGGCTGCTGCGTGCATGGTTTAGCATGGCAGAATGCCAGCAAAGAGCGCAGCATTTATAATCTCTAAAAGACATCTCAGTTCATCGCAATCTCACAAATCTCTGTTATAACAATAAATATATGTATAATGAATCTTTCATAATGTCTACAATTCGTGTGTTATAATGAGAGGATTCGTGAGCACGCAAATTTCAGCACTGCATTGCTCAACGCTGCAATCTCTGCCTAAATAGAAACTCTGCATACGCTTGCACCTGTTAATCGTCATTTTATATTAGTTCATGTTGCTTTTGTGCAATAGATGAATAACAATTAATTTGTTTTAGATATTTCTATTTAGCGGGAGTCCCGTGAATCATTTTATTCTCCTGCATCCCGCACACACACTAGCGTCTACCCGCCCGCACCAGCACTCGCCCATCTTGTCCCGCGCCGCACTCTGTTGCATCGGGTCTCGCGGGAGCAGGTCTCTAATCCACTGGATTAAAAAAGTAATCAAACTACAGTAACGCGTTACTGCCCAACACTGGTTGACAATACATTTCCGCGCTGAATGATTCTGTGTGCGCGCGATCTACGTGTGATTTACGAGCTACTGTCTGTAATGTGTGTGCGTTACAGTGCAGCAGTGCATTAGATTAGAATGGCAATTAACTTACCTACCTGTACAATAAGTGGTTTAAAACGTGCATTCTCCCATTCAATTTCGAGCATCCAGTAATATAAGAATAGAGCAAGCTGGTGTTAGAGGACTTTTTTGCTTTTGTTAATTGTATAATAAATAAAAAGAAAACAAATAGATAGAATACAAAAAGATTAGAGAAGCTAGTGTTAGTTTTTTAGTTTTATTTAGTTTTGTTTTGTTTTTAAAGAAAACAAGCAGTTAGTAAATGAATAGAGTGCCATTCCAAGTCTAAAATGGGCAAGTTTTTTTTTTTTTATAAAGATTAGAATTAGAATAGAGAGTGCTAGAGTTAGAGGGTCAAATAAAGATGGAAGAGATGTGTTTTTAGCCGATTCTTGAAGATGGCTAAGGACTTAGCTGCTCGGATTGAGTTGGGCAGGTCATTCCACCAGTAGGGAACATTTAATGTAAAAGTCCTTGAAAGTGATTTTGTGCCTCTTTGTGATGGCACAATAAAGCGACGTTCGCTTGCAGAACACAAGCTTCTAGAGGGCACATAAGTCTGAAGTAATGAATTTAGGTAAAGGGGTGCAGAGCCAGTGGTGGTTTTGTAGGCAAACATTAATGCCTTGAATTTTATGTGAGCAACTATTGGTAGCCAGTGCAAATTGATAAACAGAGGTGTGACGTGCATTATTTTTGGCTCATTAAAATGAATCTTGCTGCCGCGTTATGGATTAATTGTAAAGGTTTGATAGAACTGGCTGGAAGACCTGCTAAGAAAGCATTGCAATAGTCCAGCCTGGACTGAACAAGAGCTTGAACAAGGAGTTGTGAAGCATGTTCTGAAAGAAAGGGCCTGATCTTCTTGATGTTGAATAAAGCAAATCTGCAGGACCGGGCAGTTTTAGCAATGTGGTCTGAGAAAGTCAGCTGATCATCAATCATAACTCCTTATAACTACTTATAATGTGTACTACTTATAGTCGTATCTCAGGAGTATTATGAGCAACATAAGAGTCAACTGTAAACTGTTTGTGTTTGATTCAATTAAAAGAATCGCTCATTAGAGTAATTTGTTTGTAAATCAGTTGGATTGCACTGTTCACAATGTATGGTTTTAATTTTCTAAAAAAAATAAATGATAAGAGACATCAGTTTGGCAATCAGACTATACAGGTTTTGTTGTATGTTTATGATTCACTAAACAGAAATGACTCATAAGAGTCAATCATTAATAGAGAATCAGACTAATGTAGGCATTCTGTGTGTTTTGTGCCAAAAAGAATCAAGAGAATTAGAATTAAATAGGCCTATTCCAAATAGTTCTGCAATAACATTCCAAACCTTTCTTGAATTAAACTCTCAAATATATTTTTAAACAACATTAAACAAAAAAAAAAATAGCATAATTAATTTATTTGTATAAAATATTACTCATAATGTGTATTGCTTATAGTCATATGAAGTCTCAGGAGTTTTATGAGCAACATAAGAGAAAAATGTAAACTAATAGTATTTGATTCACTTAAACAAACTGTTCAAAAGAGTAATTTGTTTCGAAATTGATTTGACTACATTGTTTGTGCTGTATGGTTTTAATTTACTAAAAATAACGGATTCATAATTCTTAAAGTTACATTAAGTAAAGTTCATCAGACCCTGATCATATTTTGGGTCCTCGGGACCTTCATCATACACTGAAGTGTCTGTCGGCAATAACTAAGAGGGATGATTCCAATCTTGTTTTCCAGTTAGAGACTATAAGCTTGAAATCTAGATTGCTTAATGTGGAGTGCAATACGACCAAGGCCAAATGAGATTTTTCTGGTCAATAAAGCATAAATGAGTTAAGAGTCCTCAGACCCAGTGGGTCTTTAAAATACATTAAGGATATAAAAGTAGAATACGATATGGCTGTCTGTATTGTGCATATTGTTACTCGCCCTCCCATATCTTGGCTTACACGTAATGTGTAGGAAGAGGAGCACCGTTTCCGAGCCCAGACTGTTCTCTGCCGTGGCTGACACTCGGTAGATTCCCACGTTCTTGTAGATGTGTTTAATGCCATCCTCGATAGAGCTCACGTTGGAGTAGGTGAAAGCGTTTCCGTCGCCGAAATCCACTGTGATGCTGGTTTTCGATCCATCACCCTGGGAAAAAAGGGTAATTACGTGAAACATCGAGTCTAGCTTAAAAAACACACACACACACACAACCAGGCTGGTGAACAAATGTTCTTCATTCAGAGAACTTCCTGTAATATCTTAGAATTTTTCCCCTTTTTTTTTAGGCAGAAAGCAAAACTGTTCCTGACTACGATACTGGCAAAGCTCTGTGTACAATTCATTCATCTGTCAGTTCATCTGCTTTGGAGGATGTCTTCTCTGTCCCAGACCGCTGATCTACCATGGGAAAACATTGCTCTTGTACAGGCAAGATGGTCTCTCATGATTTCTCAAAATCGCAAGCTTACAATGCCCAATTTATGGTGGATGAGGGTTATCTCTGTACTTTGGGATTTAGCAGTAGGTACTAGTGTTGTCAAAAGACCCGGTATTCTTAATATATGTAATCTTATCTAAATTTATTATAAAAGCTGAGGTTTGTTATTTACTGAAAAGTTATATTTTAACTGGTGTCAATGATCTAATGTTGCATTTGGTCAGACTCAGCCCATTGCTTTACTGAAGTATATTATATTTTCCTTTTACAGCTGCAGACTGAGGAAGATCCTGAAACACACCAGCAAACCCTAAAACAGACAACAGTTTACAGATGTTTTTCAGCGGCAGCAGAACTATGACTAAACTTTTGGGTGAAACTTGTTTACTTTTTTCATACTTTTATTACTTGTGGAAAAACTTGAAACAATTTTAAATAAGTATAAAGAATGGCATTGGTTTTGTACATTTAATTTTTGTTTAACGTTATTAATAAAAATGTTGTTCAATTAGCATATTTTTGTGTTTTGCTTTGGTACCGAAATTGGTACCGAGAACTGTGGATTTTCACTGGTATTGGTACCGAATACTGAAATTTTGGTACCGTGACAACACTAGTAGGTACTGTAGATAAATTGTAAAGGTCACACTTTAGTTCTCACTATAACCAGTTCTCACTATAACTAACTATGACTTTTGCCTCAATAAACTCGTCATTTGCTGGTTATTAATAGTTAGTAAGGTAGTTGTTACGTTTAGGTATGGGGTAGAATTAAGGGATCTAAAATATGGTCATGCATTTCCAGCGGGATTATGTTAATGTGTGAAGTTGTGGACATGCATCACAGAGCTAGAGCAAGACGAGCATTTGTGGTTAAAAAGTAAATAAATTTATTTTTCTTTAGAAAATGACAATCATTTCACTAGATAAGACCCTTATTCCTTGTCTGGGATAGTGTAGAGCCTTTTGAAGCTGCATTGAAATGGCAATTTGGACTTTCAAGCCGTTGGCTCCCATTGAAGTCCACTATAGAGAAAAATCCTGGAATGTTTTCCTCAAAAAACTTAATTTCTGTTCGACTGAAGAAAGAAAGACATGAACATCTTGAATGACATGGGAATGAATAAATGATCAGGAATTTTTTTATTCTGTAAGTGAACTAGTCCTTTAATATCTTGTTCTTTGTATTAATAAACAGCCAATATGCTAGTAAAATGCATGCTAATACGCAACTTGTAAATAGTGAGATTTGGTTCGTAAAACAAAGCATTACGGAGTCATTTGTTTGTGAATGACTACACTGGTAACAATAGCCGGGTTTCCATCTAAAGTTGCGAATTTAACTTGTGTGCAAAATTGGAATATCGCATAAAACTTTTGCGAATAAGCACCATTTTCATTCAACGAGTCAGAGAGAACAAAACTGTCACTTCCTGACAAACTGGCACTAAATATCACCAAAAAAAAAGTAGGAGAAGCCACTGAATATAATAATTTTCATATAAAATAAATTACTTGCGCCTTAGAGCGAGCAGATGAAACACAATAAATGCGGTAATTGTGGAAATTTTTATTCTGGAAGTGAACTTGTCCTTTAATATGTTCATTGTGAGTATTAATAAACAGCCAATATCCTAGTAAAATGCATGCTAATACGCAACTTGTCAATAGTAAGATTTGGTTTGTAAAACAAAGCGTTACTGAAGTTGTTTGTTTGTGAATGACTACAGTGGTCACAGTAGACGGGCTTCCATCTAAAGTTGCGAATTTAACTTGTGCGCAAAATTGGAATATCGCATAAAACATTTGCGAATAAGCACCGCTTCCATTCAACGAGTCAGAGAGAACAAAATCATCACTTCCTGACAAACTCGCACTAAATATCACTAAAAAAGTAGAAGCTACTACATACAATAATTTTCATATATAATAAATTACTTGCGAATGAGCAGACGAAACACAATAAATGCGGTCATTGCTTTCAGAGGTGGATGCCCGCTGTTTCTGGGAGGCAATAATACAGAAATACTTTGAAGACAAACTATGCTCGAGCATTTAAGAATAACCATAACAACATTTCAGATATTGTGCAAAAAGATCTGTCCACTGGTTAGTCAGGTTATGCGGTCCCATTGCGCAAAGTCAAATGACTTTTTTGATGTGCATGGAGGAATTTATTCGCAAAATGCATTTCCATCTCCCATTATTCGCCTTAACCCTTTTTCGCACAAGTCAGAAACCACCTCAAGCGAGCGTAAAAAAAAATTTTTTTTCTAAATTTGGTGTTTCCATCACTTGTTTCTGATGCGATACTTCAAAATGTACATAAAAATGGGGTGATGGAAACATAGCTAATGACTGTTAGTTTTCATAAGCAGTCAATGGGAAAGATGTGTTTTCTTGCTATTATTTTGCAGTTGTTTTATCTGCTCAGAATGCAAACTCACATTCCCTGAAAGACAATGTATGATTTTGTCACCTATAAGCAGTGCAGGAAACACTGAATCTTTCTATACCTCCTCCAGGAAGACGAGGAAGGTGACGTTGCTGGCAATAGTAGCCGTTAGCTTCCCTTCGCTGGTCACTAAGTGAAGGCCGCGAGGGGCCTGGCTAGGGCACAGGTGCCTACGAGCCGTGTACTGCTCTATCACCCCTCCGGTGCAGTTATTAGACACCACCTTTCTGTACCTGCACACACACAGACGCATAACACACATTCAAAAGACACACATTTATAAACCAGTTCTGAAGCTCTAATACAAAATGATCAGTTGACAACATTGAAATTCATTAGTCTGCTAATCTGCTA
Organism: Sinocyclocheilus anshuiensis; assembly: GCF_001515605.1. Classification (NCBI taxonomy): domain Eukaryota; kingdom Metazoa; phylum Chordata; class Actinopteri; order Cypriniformes; family Cyprinidae; genus Sinocyclocheilus; species Sinocyclocheilus anshuiensis. The sequence goes on along the minus strand of NW_015541140.1, from coordinate 19,167 downwards.
CAGTGAAAACACATACAACATTTTAAATGAGTCATACATCAAAATCATTTGAGAATGCAGATGGCAAACATGTTTAATAGAAAATCTCACAAACACATACAGTACTGTACAAGTTTACTTAGCTATCTAAATGGGAACACTGAATAATCACTTCAATGGATAGATGCATACGTCACATGAGATCTCACCCAGTGCTGTTGAGGAACGTGTGTTCTGTAGTACAGGTCCGAGACATGGAGGAGGGCAGGAACCAGAATGCTGGAGTACATTTCCCATCAGCCCTTCTCTCGAAGCCATAATCACTGTAAAAAAACAAAAAAAAAAAACATGGTGAGAACAGACATGAGTTCTCTACTCTTTGACATTGTGTTAAGTCATTTAACACAATCATCAGACCAGTTCTCACACCACTAAGCTAGAATCCCATTGGTCTGAAAAAGGCCTTTCTTAAAATAAATAAATAAATAATTGAAATAAAAATATTTTCAAAATTGTAAATACATTAAATAAATTTTACAAGAGAATACATTAAGAATTTCATGCTTAATTCAGTGTGTTAATTGCCATTTCTTTAAAAGTATTTGTGAAATAAACTAGCAATTTCTGAGTGAAAATTGTTTCCACGTAAATCCTACACCATAATTTTTTTTTCGGTGTTTGTTTGGTCAAATAAACACTGATATTTGTCATCTGTAAAATATTTACATTGAGAAAGCCTTTTATTATATTGAATTCAAATTAAATATTATTATAATTATTATTATATTATACTGAAGCCTTATATTGAAGTCAAAATGCCAATCTTCCTCGCTATGATGAATAATTCTCACTTTTATATGAAAATAATTATAGCTGTCAGGAATAATATTTATTTAAAGCAAAAGTCTAAGTGTCACTCACATTATACTTATTTACTGTAAATAGACTAAATCTTTTGTCTTACTGGCAAGTCAAGAAAAGTCTTTAACTAGACATTTTAGTCATAATAATAATGCTCGTTACATGCTTTAAAGCTTCTTTATTTCTTTGCAGTCATATAACATTTAATTTCTAACAATTTATAAAAAGTGTATAGCAGCCAGCAGTTAAAGTGCTAGCATCTCTCTTTCATGTTAACATTTAACAAATAACCCAGAGAAAGACATATCTTTGTATTCAAATGCATGGAAATCTTTGTCAGCATAAAAATACTTTCGGCATCCACTTTTATATTAATTCATTTATGTTTAGACCTAACTGTCAGACAACAGAAGCCAAAGTTGTTTGTCCTCCAATGCAACTCAACACCCCAATCAAGAAAACAAATGACACTAATTACCATGACAAGCTACACAGATGTAGCCAGCTTGTGTTGGTGGACACACAGCGTTTCACTCCCTGATTAACAACTTTCACACTTTGTTCTGTACGGCCTCGAGGGGCCTGCAAATTTGGAACTTTCCAGAACAGTGACATTAATAACTTTGATAATTCAGGGGGAAATGAGGAGAGAGGCCACATTTACATGACGAGAAAAGACTGTTAGGAATACAAATGGAGGGTTTAAGCCACAAAGCGCGGGGCGTGAAATACTACAGAAGATAGGATGGTTGACAGACGGAGACAACAGTACTACTATTGAGGAACTGTGATTTTTAAGAAGTAACACGTTTTTCTCCATTTAGCTGTCTTCACACAGCTTGACTAGTTTCCACATAGCAAAGATCTTCTTTAAGAAAATTACTCTTCTGAAAATGCTGATCTTGTGAGGACAAGCCACAACTTCAATCCAGAAAATGTAATTGCTCAAAAGTTGCTTTTTACAGCTAGACTTTCATTTAGGTATCAACTTTGTCACAGATATTTCTTCAAACATTTATTTTGAGACAACTGTTGACATGCACTAAAAGTTTGGGGTCGATGTCTTTAATTTTTTTTGAAAGACGTCTCTTATGTTCACCAAGGCTGCATTTATTTGATCAAAAATACAGAGATAAAAAACTGTACTATTAATACAATTTAACATAAGTGTTTTCTATTTGAATATATATTTAAAATGTAATTTATTCCAGCCATGATCCTTCAGAAATCATTCTAAGTTGCTGTTTTTTTAATAGAATTATTTAATGAATAGAAAGTAAATGTAAAAGTTTAAATTAAATTATAACATTATAAATCTCTTTACTGTCACTTTTGATCAATTAAATACGTTTGTTTTCTGAATTAAAATGTATCCTCCTTAAAATAAAATAAAATAAAATAAAAATCTTACTGACCCCAAACTTTTGATTGGTAAATTATTATATGTATTAATTATTTATCAATCAGATAATTAAAAACAAAAACTATTTTGCTGTGGCTTTTCATACTGACATATCACTGTGTTAGAGAAGTCTGTAGTTTTAGAATAGAGCTTGAATCTTTGAAGAAAGGTGCTTGTTTACTTACCACTCAAAGTCCGACTCAGTGCAGTCACATGGCTCGGATATCATTGTGACAGAGTAGGTTTTACCCATAACACACCTTGCTATGGACTTCAGCTTTCGGTAGACTCTTTTGACTCCCATGAGGCAGTGTTCACCCTATAAGCAGGATTTCAACATATACATATATGCATGCATACACACACACAAATATTTTCTACAATAAAGTTGGCATATGGTGTTCTCGTTCAGGTTTATTTTAGTTCTCGCATGAATAATTCATAACAATGAAGCATGTGTGCATCACCCTGAATTTACAAAAAATAAGAGACTGGAAAGTAGACGAGAGAAAAAAAAAAGTTTCCGCTCATTGTACTTGGTTGTTCCATATTTCATATCTCACATCCAAACTCTGTGGGGTTCATTTTGTCAAAGATTTCAGGCTTCTAGCCTCTCACTAACATTTCATGTGTCTCACAATAACATTTTTTGCCTAGTCTTTTGTTAACATGCTTCCTTTAAATTAGTGCTCCAAATACTGCAGTTTTATTCAGATTTGTGCTAGTTGAATGGAAGAAAAAAAAAAAGTTTTACAGCTGCGGCCCATTGCTGGTCATGTCCTCTTTTTTGGATTTCATATTTATCAGACTAACTGGTGCAGAGCGGAGCAATAAAACCCTACAGCACAGGATGGTTCAGACAGACACCGAATGGCTTGATCTCATCAGCATAGTACTGTAGTCTACAGCCCAAAAGCTGGGTTTTAACCATCCAAACTTTGACATCGTTCTGTCTTCTGTCGACTTCTGTTGTCTTCAAGTCCGCTTCAGCTTCTCAGAGTTTGTCACAAAAATAGAAAGTACTATGAGGCTTCAGGTTAAAGTAGGACAGTCTACTGCCATGTCCTTACAACTAATAAACGTACATCTATTATCCTCCTGTGAGAGGACACTTGGCTTCTGGCTTGACTTCTGAGATATATATTATTCTGTTCAAATATAGTCTCAGCAGCGGACCCTGGAAAAGAATGTCAGGGCGGGATAGAAAGGAATCTTGTAAATTTCAAAAAAACAGAAAGCCAATGCGGAACACTCTTTAGTGCAATCTAAAGCATCAGGCCTCACTGGAGAGTTTATTATGCTGGAAAGACCAGACAAAGCAGAAAGGTATCTGATCAAGACTATACTGGCCTCTCTTAATTTTAAGGCTTGAGATGCAGTATAGAATCTGAGTTGAGGACATGACATTAAGATGGGGAGATTTGTTTACAGAGGCCGCGTGATTGTCACAATGGAGCCCGAGGGTACTTGGAGCAATTTATTTCATACTTTTAATCAAAGCTAAAAATGTCTTGGTTACGTACGTAACCCTCGTTCCCTGATGGAGGGAATGGAGACGTTATGTCGTGACGACATTAGTGGATTCATTTGGGAGCCCCAATCATCTCTGACTTTAAAGGTCCCATGACATGCTGCTTTCTGGATGCTTTTATATAGGCCTAAGTGGTCCCTAGTACTGTATCTGAAGTCTCTTTCCCGAAATTCAGCCTTGGTGCAGAATTTCAGCCACTACGAGCCAGTCCCACAATGAGCTTTCCTTAGGACGTGCCATTTCTGTGTCTGTAGCTTTAAATGCTAATGAGGAGGAGAGAGGCGGGGCAACTGCCATGCTTCGCTCGTTTGCAAGCCATGATGTCTCTCGAGGAAAAAAAAATATTGCGCTCGCCTCGCACGGTAGTAGCTCATTTTCTCATGGGCGGGCCAAATTCTCTGGGCGGGCAAAGCAGAGAAAGGGGAGGTAACCTTTCCCCGTATGACGACATAAAGGGAAGATTCCAGATTGGGCCATCTGAGCTTTCATTTTCTCAAAGGCAAAGCAGGATACCCAGGGCTCGGTTTACACCTATCGCCATTTCTAGCCACTGGGGGACCATAGGCAGGCTAGGGGAACTCATATTAATGTTAAAAAACCTCATAAAGTGAAATTTTCATGCCATGGGACCTTTAAGGGAAAACGCCAAATGAAATTTGGCTAGTGTATTTTGCATACCTGCGCTACTCCCCGTGCATACGGGTATAAATAGGCGACAGTGAGTATCCACTCATTCAGGTTTTATGCCGAGGAGCCGAGAACTTGTCCCAGGCAACCAGAGATGGTTCGATCGAGGGTTACGTACATAACCGAGACGTTCCCGATCTGTCGGTCACTTTGAGTTATGTCGTGACGACATTAGGGGTCCATGGAAAAGGCCACAGCCTGAACCCCGTCACAACCCTATAGCATAGCAAATATTGACAAGCCGTCAGACAAATACTACGCAAAGGTCGTAACCTTCCCACCGCCCCAGCGCAAATTCGCTGACCTTGTAACCCATAGGGACCAAAGGTGAGTATATCGCTGCTGGTGATAGCCAAGCTGCTATCCCTGGCAACCAGCGATGGTTCGAGGTTGTGGCATGGGGACATAACGTCTCCGTTCCCTCCATCAGGGAGTGTACGTAACCGAGACGTTCCCTATCTGTTGGTCACTACGAGTTATGTCGTGACTCGACATTATGGGGTCCATGGAAAGCGCCACAACCTGAACCCCGTCACAACCCTATGGCATTACAAATGTTGACAATCAGCCGCATGTCAGACAAATACTACGCAAAGGTCGTAACCTTCCCACCGCCCCAGCGCAAATTCGCTGACCTTGTAACCCATAGGGACCAAAGGTGAGTATATCGCTGCTGGTGATAGCCAAGCTGCTATTCCTTTCAATGTTACAGCTCGGCAGCAACGATGGGGAAGCGAGCCTTCCTGAGAAGGGCACTATGGAGGTCACATCTTACCCGTAGGGAGGTATCATGTGGAGGCTCAGATATGGACTGACTCATGCCTGGGGCAGTACTACATATGGAATGGGTCTCTGAGGCAGGTCCTACCTGAGAGTAGTGATGGAACGACTGCCAGCAGAGATGGACAGAACTGGTCTGTCGAAGGGAAGACATGGGTTTACCAAGGGGGAAACCTTACCGTGGAAGAATACGCATATGGGATTGCCCGCAGGGAATCAAGCCATATGGACACCTAGCTCGCCTGAAGGGAATCAAGCCATGTGGACACCTAGCCCAGTACAGGGGCTGACCGGAGACCCGGGCAAGCTAACACCAATACTGGGCCTGGCGTTAGACTGCTCCGCCCAATCTGACTGCCGGGGTGCTGGAGGAACTCCACCAGGGCTCGCCGTCTGGGGAACTGAACTTGAGGAGGAAAAAAGCGCAATGCTCTTACGGGACACAGCAACGCCAAGGCTGGATCTGCCTCCTCCAAGGGCAGTGCTTGCAAGTTCACCACCTGATCGGCGTGGTGGGAACCTTGGGCACGTATCCAGGCTGGGGTCTCAGGACGACTTGAGAGTAGGCCGGCCCGAACACAAGGCCCTCTTCGCTCACTGAAAATGGTTGGAGGTCCCCCACCCTCTTGATGGATGTGAGCGCAGTCAGGAGCGCTGTCTTAGCAGACAGGAATTTAAGCTCAACTGAATCCAGCGGCTCAAAGGGATCCCTCTGAAGGCCAGCCAGGATGGTAGAGAGATCCCAGGAGGGCACCAAGGGTGGCCTAGGAGGATTTAACCTCCTGGCACCCCTCAGGAATCTGACGATGAGATTGTGCTTTCCCAGGGACCGGCCGTCCACTGCATCATGATGTGCTGCAATAGCAGCCACATACACTTTCAAGGTGGAGGGTGACAGCCTACGCTCCAACCTACGGTCCCTGTGATCACACAGCTGTTTTCGCGAGCGGGTCGTGCTCAAGATAG
>NW_015541140.1:1535-12944 GCF_001515605.1 Sinocyclocheilus anshuiensis | reverse complement strand
TGCCTCCTCCAAGCTTGCAGCTTCACAACCTGACACCTGATCGGCGTGGTGGGAACCTTGGGCACGTATCCAGGCTGGGGTCTCAGGACGACTTGAGAGTAGGCCGGCCCGAACACAAGGCCCTCTTCGCTCACTGAAAATGGTTGGAGGTCCCCCACCCTCTTGATGGATGTGAGCGCAGTCAGGAGCGCTGTCTTAGCAGACAGGAATTTAAGCTCAACTGAATCCAGCGGCTCAAAGGGATACCTCTGAAGGCCAGCCAGGATGGTAGAGAAATCCCAGGAGGGCATCAGGGATGGCCTAGGAGGATTTAACCTTCTGGCACCCCTCAGGAACCTGATAATGAGATCATGCTTTCCCAGGAACTGGCTGTCCACTGCATCGTGATGTGCTGCAATAGCAGCCACATACACTTTCAAGGTGGATGGTGACAGCCTACGCTCCAACCTCTCTTGCAGGAAAGAAAGCACTACTCCAATCGTGCATCATCGGGGGTCTTCTCGGCGAGAATAACACCAGTTTGCAAACAGACTCTACTTCAGTGCATAGGCTTGCCTCGTAGAGGGAGCTCTAGCCTGAGTGATGGTGTCCGAGTGATCACTCAAGTCCGCCTCGTCCCGTCCAGGAGCCACACATGGAGGTTCCACAGATCTGAACGCGGGTGCCACATGGTGCCGAGCCCCTGAGAAAGGAGGTCCTTCATCAGAGGAATGCACCAGGAAAGGGCTGTCGCGAGGAGCATGAGTTCCGGAAACCAGGTCCGGGTTGGCCAGTACGGCGCAACCAGCAGGACCTTTTCCTCATCCTCCCTGACCTTGCACAGTGTCTGTGCGAGGAGGCTCACTGGGGGAAACGCGTACTTGCGTAGAGCCCGAGGCCAGCTGTATGCCAGCGCGTCCGTGCAGAGGGGGGCCTCGGTCAGGGAGTAAAACAGCTGGCAGTGGGAGGACACATGGGAACAAACAGGTCTACCTGGGCTTCCCCGAATTGACTCCAGATCAGCCAGATCGTCGCAGGATGGAGTCGCCATTCTCTGGGGAACGTGAGCTGTCGTGATAGTGCACGATTGAACTTGGTTACAATCAAGCCATATGGACACCTAGCCCAGTACAGGGGCTGACCGGAGACCCGGGCAAGCTCCCCTGGGATGTGGACAGCGCGCAGCGACTTGAGCCGTGTCTGACTCCAGAGGAGGAGATGGCGGGCGAGCTATGACATGCGATGTGATCATAGACCTCCCTGCTGGTTGATGTAAGAGACAGCCGCAGTGTTGTCCGTGCGGACCAACATGTGCTTGTCTTGAAGCAGTGGCCAGAACTGCCGTAAGGCAAGATGCACTGCCAACAGCTCTAGGCAGTTGATGTGACAAAGCAGTCGAGGCCCTGTCCAGAGCCCCGAGGCTGCCTGCCCGTTGCATGTAGCGCCCCAGCCCAAACTGGAGGCATCTGTCGTGACAACAATATGTCGAGCCATGCCCATCTCGGGACTCGGGAGTGTAACCAGTGCTGAAGCGGTCTCATATGAAGCAACCCGAGCAGCGTGACTGCGGCTGCGGATGCCATATGTCCCAGGAGCCTCTGAAATAGTTTCAGCGGAACCACCATCCTGCCTCTGAATGAACTCAGGCAGTCCAGCACTGACTGGGTGCGCTCGTTGGTGAGACGCGCTGTCATACTCAACGCGCCAGTCTAGGTGTTGATTCAGTATGGGGCGGAGCAGCTCTGGAGGACGCAGGAGGGCGCCCATGGCAACAAGCAGACTGAGGCCTGGCCCGCGGGGCAGCGGTGGCTGGTGGTGCATCCCACCGGGGCAAGATGCGCTGGATGGCCTCGGTCTGCTTCTGCACTGCCGAGAACTGCTGGGCAAAGCCCTCGACAGTGTCGCCAAACAGCCCAGCCTGGAAGAAAGCATGCTTTGTCGATGTCTTTCATCTCTGCCAGGTTGAGCCAGAGATGGCTCTCTTGGACTTGGAGTGGACATCACCTTCCCGAGGGACTGCGCCGTGACTTTCGTCGCCCGGAGGGCGAAGTCAGTTGTCGAGCGCAGCTCCTGAATCAACCTCGGGTCGGTGCCACCCTCGTGCATTTGTTTCAGTGCCTTGACTTGGTGAACTTGCAGGATAGCCATGGCATGCAGGGCAGAGTCGGCCTGGCCCGCAGGACCGCAAGCTTCGGCCGCGAGAGCAGCCGTAAGCTTACAGGCTTTGGACGGGAGACGCAGACGATTCCTCCAAGTGGTGGCGTTTTGTGGGCACAGGTGCACCGCAATCGCTCTCTCCACCTCACCAGGGTAGTGAGGACGGAGGAGGGAGACGAGCGGCTTCTGGCTGTAAAAGGGGCCGTCCACGACTTCGTCAGCTCCTCATGCACCTCTGGGAAAAAAGGCACCAGAGCAGATCGCAGTTGTGAGCCCCAAGAAACCAATCATCCAGCCGTGAGGGCTCGGGACTGGGCGGTCTGTTGACCTCCAGCCCGATGATCATGGCTGCCCGGGCAAGCATGGCCATCAGCTCCAGGTCCGATTTGGTGGCGGCCACAACACCCAAGGGGCGCAGCCCCACCGAATCTTCATCTTCGGAGGACGATAAGCCCATCCCCGATGCTGCGATCGACATCTGATCTTCCGGGGGTGCACCGAATGAAATGCTGGCAGTTCCGCAAAGCAGTCCATCGAAATCACTCGGGAGCCAAACGGGACAGACGCTGCGTGAGGAGTAAGAGGTCCGCGGGGGCTCGCCCGGCAGAGAAGCTCTTACTGTGACCCTCAGATCTCCCAGAGTGCCAGTCGACGGTCCTCTACTCGAGCCAGAGAGACCGGGACAGGTAGCGGCAGAGGGGAGATCGCAACGATGCCATGCTCATTCACCCACAACAGGCGCACGAGTCATCCACGAATGCAGCTTCAGCGTGTTGGATGCCCAGACACTGAAGACAACGATTGTGTCCGTCCTCAGAAGACAGGTTACGACCACAACCAAGAGGACACGGACGGAACGGCTTCCATCCTCAGAAGACAGGTAACGACCACAACAAAAAGAAGCAAGCCGTCCGTGATTTGCTCTTTTAGGAAATTTGCTCTTTCAGTTGAAGTGCCCAGGGGGCTGTAGACAGGGACACCACTGTTCGCACCATGACGCCAACCAGAACAGATTCCAGTCAGATGATGAAATGGGCTTTGTGGAGATCAAGCACATTCATCCACTCGGCTCAGAAGCAAAAATCTGAATGAGTGGATGGACCTGTCGCCTATTTATACCCGTACGCACGGGGAGTGGCGCAGGTATGCAAAATCTACTTGCCAAATTTCATTGGCGTTTTCTCTTAAAATCAGAGATGATTGGGGCTCCCAAGTGAATCCCCTAATGTCATCACGACATAACTCGAAGTGGCCGACAGATAGGGAACTTGTTTGTTGTTGGCGACAGAGACTCAGATTACAGTTTGCAATCTTAAAACATAAGATTATATAAATTCAATATGAAAAGTAATTTTTTGACCTTTATTAATTGGGTTATATATATATTTTTTTTATTCTATCAAACATGTGTATGTGTGTGTGTATTGCTTCAAGTAAAAAAAAAATAACTGAAGCAATATTATATTATTTTACAAATAAAAATAACAACAGCAAAAACATTTATTTATTTTAGCTAATTGTCAAGGCAATATTTCATTCTCACTTAGTTTAACTTGTTTAACTAAAACGATCATTTATATGATACTATGTCTAATTTAATGGAATATTATTTTATTTAAAAAGAAATTTAAGACATTTTAATTTATACCAGTAATATTGGAAAGTTTGTGAAAATTTGATGTTTTTATATTTGTTATATCATATATTCATCCTTTATTTATTTGTTTGTTTGTTTGTTTCCGCATTTTCTTTCCTCCTTAAAGAGATCAATATACAACACTGTGTGAAACAAGGATTTAGGCAAATATTCAGATTGGGGACCCAAATGCTAAAATAATTTCTCACCTGGTCATGTAAATCCCACGGCACATAGTCAGACTCAATGCATCTTCTGTTAAAGATAGACCTGAAGTCTATCTTTACCAGCTGCCATTCTGAGCGGTGACTGACATGACCGAAGATCCTGCAAACAAAGGCACAACATCAGCCGCTGTATGTCTGGCGAGCAGTGGCATATCGAGAGCGCAGTGACTCTAATGATTAGAAAGATGTAGAGCGGACAGGAAGAGGAAATGCTTATCCAAGTCAAACCACATCAGTGGAAACCTGCGTCAAACTGTCAACAAAAAGTCTGAAACTCACATTGAGAAAGTCTGACAGTGTGACACTTTTAGGGCCTGTCAGAAAGACAGCAGAAAGTATCTAGGAATATCCTATAAAGGAACATTTCATGAAATACTTCTCAAAATAATTTTAGGTTGTGCTGGATTCAGGATAATGTAAAATCAGAACTGGCATGATGGTTTTAATGATTTGCCTTTTCAAATAGGTGAGTCATTACTGGAAGGTCTAAAAATAAACCACTTGCTTTATCATTAATTGCTTTATTTTTATCACCAAGCAAATCAAGCAAAGCACTGAGCATTTTATTCTTACATATTTTTCACAATTACCATTTATTTATATGAAAGTAAAACCTGTAATTGTGACAGAGCTCACACTGTAACATAAAGTCACAATTATGAGAAATAAAGTAGAAATTTAAAGTTATAAGTACAATATATAAAGTTGCAATTATGAAATACAAACTCACAATTGTTTACAATAAAGTATACAAATTTATAAAAAGTTTAGTTACAAAATATAATTGTATTATAAAGTATAAATTAATATACATATATTTAATATTAATTTGCTATTTTAATTTGTTTCATAAAAACAGACATCTTAATCTTACCAGCAGTGTTGGGGAAAGTTATACTTTTATAAAGTAAGGCATTATAATATTGTGTTACTACCTAAAAAAAATAACTAATCACGTTACTTAATTACTTATATATATATATATATAAAAATGTGCAAATGTAAAAGCCCTTTCACACCAAAAGTGACATGAGCCTCAGGCTTTCAAACATTCTAGATTGCATGAAAAAACAATAAAAATATTTTAAATAAAGTTGTTTATTTAAAGTATTTTTTTTGCTTGATTGAATTGGATCATTGAATGTCAGCAGCAAAGACACTAGTTAATAAAACGGGATTGAATACATAAAGCCTATTTGTATTATTTAACATATGTAATTATTGAAGGTTTGCATCATATTTTTTGTTTGCAATTCCCTGTTTTTATTCATTTTGAGGAACAATGAATCTGTTTTTATGTAAGTGAGATGAGTAAATGCATGATAACAATTAGTGTAGAACTAGTAACCATCATGTTTACACGGCACACACAACATCTCTGCACTTACTCCTGATTTCTCTCAACATGGGTACAGGAGAGCTGTCAGTCAATAAATGGGAAAAACAAAGTAACTGTTACTTATTTGAAAAGATAACTTGTAAATTAAAAAGTAATACATTACTTTAGTAGTTACTTGAAAAAAAAAAATCTGATTATGCAACTTGTAATGTGTTACCCCAACACTGCTTACTAGCCGGTATACCTGTTCAACTGCTTGTTAATACAAATATCTAATCAGTTAATCACATAGCAGCAATTCAATGCATTTAGGCATGTAGACATGGTCAAGATGTTCTACTGAAGTTCAAACCTAACATCAGAATGGGAAAGAAAGGCTATTTAAGTGACTTTGAACGTGGCATGGTTGCTAGTCCCAGATGTGCTAGTCTTTCAGAAGCTTCTGATCTACTGTGATTTTCACGCACAACCATATAGGGTTCACAGAGAATGGACAGAAAAAGAACAAATATCTAGTGAGCAGCAGTTCTGTGGGTGAAAGTGCCTTGTTGATGTCAGAGGAGATGGCCAGACTGGTTTGAGCTGAAAAGAAACAGTAACTCAAAGAACCACATGTTACAACTGAGGTATGCAGCAGAGCATCTCTGAATGCACAACACATCAAACCTTGAAGCAGATGGGCTACAGCAGCAGAAGACCACACCAGGCGTCAATCCTGTCAGCTAAGAACAGGAAACTGAGGCTATAATTCACAGAAGCTCACCAACAGAAGATTGTAAAAAGGTTGCTTGGTCTGGTCTCAATTTCTGCTGCGACATTCGGATGTTAGGGTCAGAATTTGGAGTAAACAACATGAAAGCATGAATCCATCCTGTTTTGTATTAACGTTCAGGCTGCTGCTGCTGGTGTGAGGATTTTTTAATTTTTTATTTTTGGCACACTTAGATTGAGCATTGTTTAAACGCCAGAATTGTTGCTGACCATGTCCATCGCTTTATGACCACAGTGTTTGATCTTGTAATAGCTACTTCCAGCAGGATAATGCACCATATAATAAAGCTCAAAGTATCTCAAACTGGCTTCTTGAACATGACAATGAGTTCACTACATTCAAATGACCTCCAGATCTCAATCCAATAGAGGACCTTTGGGATGTGGTGGAACGGGAGATTTGTGTCATGGATTTGCACCCAGTAAATCTGAAGCAACTGTGCGATGCTATGATGTCAATATGGACCAAAATCTCTAAAGATTGTTTCCAGCACCTTGCTGGCTGCTATGCAACAAAGAATGAAGGTAGTTCTGAAGGCAAAGGCGGGACCAATCCGGGACTAGGAAGGTGTACCTAATAAAGCGGTCAGTTAGTGTATATATTCTCTTTCTATATATTATTTTCTAGCTAGATAAAATGGTAGTACTATTTTTATGTTACTATGTATGTCTAACAAAGCTATTCAGTCCTTCTTCAGGGTGAAATAACCATGGAAGCCCATTTCTGCCACTGAATAAAAAATAAAACAAAAGGTGATTGCAACTTTTTATCTCACAATTCTGACTTTTTTTTCTGAGAACTGCATGATATAAACTTGCAATTGTGGGTTATAAAGTCAGAATTGTAAGATATAAACACACAATTCTGACTTTTTTTCAGAAATGTGTGATATAAATTCACAAGTGTTGGTTATAAAGTCAGAACTGCAAGATATAAAATTCTAGACGAAAATAGATGGACGAAATTCTGTGAAAAAAAGTCAGAATTGCAAGTTTATCTCCCAATTCTGACTTTATTTCTCACAACTTTGAGTTTATCTCTCTATTGCGACTTTTTTTCTCAGAATTGTGTTTATATCGCACTTGTGACTTTTTATCTCAGAACTGCCAGTTTATATTTTGCCATTCTGACTTTATAACCCACACTGCGATTTATTAAGTCAAAATTGTGAGATATAAACTCGCAATTCAGAGAAAATATGAATCTTTTTTTTCTCACACTTGTGAAAAAAGTCAGAACTGCAAGATAAAAATTACATTTTTAAAAATGTTTTTATTCAGTGGCGGAAACGGCCTTCCATACAGTAACAGAACAAATCATGTCGGAAAAAGTGACAATGCCAACACTGAGTTAATTACTTTGAATTTACTCCAATTCTTTGAGGACATTCAGGGTTTACAGTGTTCATCACATAAACTGTATTTCATCAAGCACCTTTTTCTCATTCCAGAAAAAATCTAAATGTATTACTATTGAATATTCATCATACTTACGTCATTATAAGCGTTTCCTCGCCCGGTTCGCCCAAGACACCGTCCACGAACAGGGGCGATGAAGTGAAACTGTATTTGTTCCACACCCTCCCCTCATCAAAGCTCAACCTGCATAGAAACCAGCAGCGCACAGCTGAAACTACGATATAGTGTAGAAAAGATTGCATTTCCACATACAGCTGGCAAATAATTCAAACAGGACTTTACTGCACCTTTCCGACATTTAATCTAGATTACTAGACAAAAGTATTACACAGTCTACTGGGTTTAATGAGAATGTTCACACTCCCCATGATTATGTGAGTCAGCCTGATGTGATTGCATTGACTCATCTTTTACGAACATACGCATTGAATATTAGTAATGATTTTGGTGTAGGATTACCAGAGGTGCCTGATGGGAAGAGGGGTGTGTCTAATTGCCACTAAAGCTCCACCTTGATCCAGATACAGCACACTGTACTCTTCATCAAATATCTGGAATAGACAAAGAATGTATTAATCATATGGCTGCTCCATTCATTTTGATATTCTCATTATATGCAGTACTGTATTAAAAGACTGCATACAATATAAAACATACAATATTCAAAATATTTAGTTTTCTTTGGAATATTTGGTAATGAATTTATAGGTTTTTCCTGTAACCTTAATTTCACTTTCCATCATTTTAGACATTATTTTAGAGGGAAAACAACAGCACACACATCAGTGAGTATTAGCAATTTGATGAATTCATGGAAATGTCATTATTGATATTAGTTAGTTTGTCTCATTTTAAAGTAGGGCTGTCAAATCAATTAATCAAGAGTAATCCCATGCCAAATAAAAGTCTGTGTTTACATATACATAATATATGTATAATATAATATATAGAATATAAATCAAATACACACACACACACACACATATATATGTGTGTGTGTTATATATACATATAAATATACACAGTACTCACACATATTATGTAAACACAAACATTTATTTTGATGCGATTAATCGATTTGACAGCCCTATTTTAAAGCATTCTATCCTGTTTGATAAAATTATATAAACTTGGAAACTGACAATATAAAACTTCAAATACAGCTACAAATCTAAATACACTTTAAGCAACTTGTCAGCTAATGCAAAAGCTAATTTTATAAGTCTGCTGTGCCTATTAATAAAATACTTCCATAAATTAGACCACACTCTCCGAAAAAAAAAAAAGTACAAAAGCACAAAAGAAAAGGTACAAACTGCGACAGTACCTTTTCAAAAAGGAACTAAATTGCACCATTTACAGTAGGTACTAAAATGTTCAATTTAAGTACTGATATGTACCTTTAAGTTACTTGTTTGCACTCTTTAGAGATAAATATGGTGCAAAAGTGTACCTTTTAAAAAAAGGTATTGTCCCAATAACTTTTCTTGTAAGAGTACACACAAGCATATAATTTTATATAAATACAGAGCTCAAAAGAAAAAAAAAAACAGCCTAAAAGCATGGCCCCATCCAGTCTCCATTACAGAACCGCTAGTAGTTGCAAACATGTATGAAACAAGAAAATTGCCTTACGGAGAAAAATCCAGCCAGATGCTAGGTTGACCTACTGCAAAGTTGAACTGAAAATTGAGGCCCTCATTAGCAGTTTCCATTTGTTTGCCCCAGAGCTCTGATAACTGCACTGTATGTGCTGTGAATTCTTGCTGATATGAATTCCTGTTGAGTTTAGGCCTTGGGGCTTCAAGCATTTAGCATACGCAAGTCTGTTAAAGTGAAGGAAAAACACCATCTGATTGGCTTAAGTACTTCATGGGCTAATGATTATGAGGCTAGTGTTTATGTTAGCGGGATACTGTGTGGGGTCTGTTTTGTTTTCCTTTGGCTGTGAACACACTGGAAGAGTTGGGTCAACCAAGCTACAACCACACTAGAGTCATTATAACCAAGAAATGCATCTGACCCTAGGTGCTTGATCTACATAAATCTATAATAAATAAGGACTGCGTATTTCTGAAAAACTTTCGCTGGTTTAGTGCCAAAATTTAAAGAAAAACTTCACATTACGTACTTCTGCTCATATGTGTCTCAAGGCAATGTTACATATGTTCCCGTGTTATTTTCATTCATAATGTCAGGTTGGATGAGTTATGACAATATTTCATATCCTTACTCTTCTTGGGAGGGCTTTCAATTTGATTAGATGAAAGCTGGCAACCACAGGTCTGCTGTCCTTGAAATTATGCTATTTCTCAAATCCCAGTGATTGTAATTCTTACGGACAAGATATATGACATCAAACCCGTGCCCTACACAGCATGCTTTAACTTTTTGCCACATAAATTTTCTCTTAATTATTTGAGCTCTCCATTTTTAATTAGACAGCTGGCCCCATAAATTTAAATCGCATCATCAAACATGCACCCACGGGCATCATATATGTCATTGAATTTAGTTTTCTCTGAAGGTGTCATTTGATTATAGGCTCTGAAATGCGGCACATGGATTTATCCGCTCAAAGATATGCATCAGTGCTGAAATTACTGCCCACCCCATCTGGCTGAACACCCCCCATGGTCAGAGTCACCTGCCGCCACGTGTTTCCAGCGTCGGATGTGATGAACATGCTAACATTGCTGCTCGTTAACTCTGCTCCGATTGAACCTATGGAGAGAGGAGCAGAACAATTACAGTCATGCTTACCAAAGCAGATAGAGAGTTGATAACTAAAGCTATACGAATATGAAGATTGAGTGGATTGTGCCTTTTCGCATCGCAAAAGTCATACATACTTCATTCCAAAAGCTGGAAAGTGTTTTATGGATTTTGTCACGATTTGTATTTCTCTTGATCGTTCACCAGTGGTGGACGAAGTACACAAATCAAGTACTTGAGTAAAAGTACAGATCCGTATAATAAAATATTACTCCAGTAAAAGTGCTCAGTTTTCAATTTTACTCGAGTGAAAGTACAAAAGTACTTGATTTTTTATGTACTTAAGTAAAAAGTACCCATAGATGAATGTTTATTTTGC
The DNA here is from genome assembly GCF_001515605.1 of Sinocyclocheilus anshuiensis. Taxonomy (NCBI): domain Eukaryota; kingdom Metazoa; phylum Chordata; class Actinopteri; order Cypriniformes; family Cyprinidae; genus Sinocyclocheilus; species Sinocyclocheilus anshuiensis. The sequence continues at coordinate 2,322 of NW_015541140.1, read as the reverse complement.
AGTTTTATATAGGCTACTTTATCATTTAATTTTATATTAGCATATATTTTTTTATAATCCTACTGCTCAAAATACCTGGGATTTTCCCAAAATAACCAATAAGGAAATAATGAATATAATAAGGAAAATATAATTAGATTTTCATAATGTTTTTTTCTTCTCAAACCTTGTCTGTGGTGTAAAAACACCCCTGGCCAAATGCCCCCAGAGGGCATCACTTCCCACTTTGATAATTACTGTAGTTACCATGTTCTGAACATCACATCCTCAGATGTACTCTATCTAACGTTAGGTGGTTGAATAAAAATATTTGGACTTTATTTTTAAAAAATTGCCTCGATTTAGCACCAGCAAGCTCGTTAGCTAGACAGTTAGCATCAGCTAACATTGACTTATTTTCAGCATGGTTATGAATAAACATTTATATTTGTCTACTCGGCTAATTGATCCAGATACATAGTAACTTAGGCTATGTGTGCTGACAAACAATATAAAAACAGACGTCACATAGGGCTAAATGCATAGCATTTTAGTAAAACTGCTAACGTTACAGCAGCGGGGAAATGAATGTGCATGAGTTATTTTATTTAATCTGTGTTACTTCAATGTTTTTTTTAACCTAAAATATTGAGACTCTGATGTTAATGTGTGTCTGCATTCAAGCATTTCAGTGGGCTTAAACAGATCACCCTTTACAGCAGATTTAGTTCACAGACAACTGACAGCTTTGACCGAAATATGACTTTCAGTTACATTAATTAATCCTAAAATTCGACATTAGTAACTT
>NW_015541140.1:543-997 GCF_001515605.1 Sinocyclocheilus anshuiensis | reverse complement strand
TTCTTACTTGTGAATTCAGTTCACTGGAGACTCGCACTAAACGGTTCATTTGAATCAGTGAGTTGTCGACTCGAGAGAATAGCTGCATTCTAATGCGGCTAATTCTAATTCGTGAATGAATCGTTTGGTGCGATTTGCGAACCGATTTAAAAGGTCAATTGAAAAGAATCAGTTCATTCTTGAATCAGACACCGCTTCTGCGTGTCAGAGCACGTGATATATTATAAGGAGTAACTTCTCTAGGTTACGTATGTAACCAGAGGGAACGAAGGGAACGAGACGCTGCGTTGAAGTCGCTTTGGAAACGCCCTTGCGTGACCGCGTTCTGACAAATCAGTCAAATCAGTCCAATGGAGTAGCGAGACGTCACGAGCGGGGTGATGTAAGCACCAGAAAGTATAAAAGCGCATCCAGCAGAGCGCAAACCAGCTTCTGCTCTTCAGTAGCGCTCTGT
>NW_015541140.1:0-252 GCF_001515605.1 Sinocyclocheilus anshuiensis | reverse complement strand
GGGAACGCCATACTCCTGGTCGAGTGCGCTCTGACCCCCATAGGTGACGGGAGGCCAGAGGACTCGTAGGCTAGTGAGATGGCCTCGACCACCCACCTACTCATAGTCTGCTTGGTCGCCGGAGATCCTTTCTTTGGCGGACCAAAACAAACAAAAAGCTGATCTGCCTTACGCCACGGGGCAGCTCTGTGTGCGTAAGCGCCAGTCCTCGAACTGGACAGAGCAGATTAAGCCTTTCTTGGCCTACTTCCT
>NW_015541139.1:413-579 GCF_001515605.1 Sinocyclocheilus anshuiensis | reverse complement strand
AATCACAGAACAGTGTTGACAATACATTTCTGCGCTGAATGACTCCGTGCGCATGATGTGCGCTACTGTCTGTAGCCTATGTGTGTGCGTTACAGTGCAGCAGCGCATTAGATTAGAACGGCGATTAACTTACCTGTACAATAAGCTGTTTAAAACGTGCATTCTC
>NW_015541139.1:0-257 GCF_001515605.1 Sinocyclocheilus anshuiensis | reverse complement strand
TGCTTTCAGAGTATGCATTTATTTGTCATTTGAACTGTTTGGAAACGGAGCGTAAATGTGGAATTCCTTCAAAGATTTCTTATCCTGTTGCGCCCTCTATAGGACCAGCAACTAGTCGACGTCAAGCTTAAAGCATCATGGCAGAACATTGAAGTCCACTAGTCGATTAGTCGGTGCAACCCCTAACACACACACACACATACACACGCGCGCACACACACGCACACTCACTCACACACACTCACACACTCTCACAC
>NW_015541138.1:0-461 GCF_001515605.1 Sinocyclocheilus anshuiensis | reverse complement strand
CCATGAGATCCTATTGAGGGAACAACTTCTAGTTGATAGTATATGTTACCATATATTTTGCAAATACTGTAAACGCCTGACAATTATGCCAATAAAGTTTTGACTTTATGATTGCATTTACACCTGTATGTGACGATAAATGAGTGGTGTTTTCATTTACAAATGAAACTACGCAAATTATTCATTTATAATTCTAGTATTTATAATTATAGGGTTAGGGTATTTATACAGTTATTGTTAAATTCATCCTCTAAACTGCACTTCCAGTAAAAATTCCTGTCATATAGCATAATCAAAGCTTTATTGGCATGCCGGGCATTTACAGTATAGGCTATTATTTACAAAACTCTTCAAGGCTGCATTTCCCAAAAGCATCGTAAGCCAAATGATGACAATGGTTCTTCGATCGATTTAGACTTAAGATGCTTTTGGGAAACGCAGCCCTGAACGTTAAGTAAAGA
>NW_015541137.1:508-879 GCF_001515605.1 Sinocyclocheilus anshuiensis | reverse complement strand
CGCGCACTCCACTTCACCTCAGCGCCAGGTGCGAGTCAAACGAGCGCGGAAACGGTACTGTAGGTTACTCGGCGCGCACGCTTCAATTGTATGCACAAAGGCGCCGGCGCACGCTGTAGCCTTTATCATTTCATATCAAAGTGCGAAAGAAACTACGTGCATGCAATGTCGTGGTCAGTTAAGTCATGAAGGCGATTAAAGCTGCCTTAAAACTGTGCATGCACGTATTAGGCTATATGAGTCACATTTAAAGGGGTCATATGATGCGATTTCAATTGTTCCTTTCTCTTTGACGTGTTACAAGCTCTTGGTGCATAAAGAAGATCTGTAAAGTTGCAAAGACTAAAGTCTCAAATCCAAAGAGATATTCT
>NW_015541137.1:0-129 GCF_001515605.1 Sinocyclocheilus anshuiensis | reverse complement strand
GAGTTTGGTCGCGATCTTTACAACACGCATTACATTACGTATTTCATGGCACACTCGTTTTATGCGTATCTGAATATTAATATACTGGCGTTAATATACTGCATCTGTGCCAGCGCGTGATGTAATAAA
>NW_015541136.1:624-820 GCF_001515605.1 Sinocyclocheilus anshuiensis | reverse complement strand
ATCGAGCCGATCTCAGATGCCTGTCTGTGTGACATCACAAAAACAAGCCCCGCCCACAATCGTTTTATTGACAGTAGCGTTTCAGCACAGACTGAACTGGTGTCTTACCCCGCCCTGTGTGAGCTGTCATCAGTCCACCATTGTTTCACCGCCGGAGCAGATGTAGACAAGAATGACTCCTAAGCGATTGAGATAT
>NW_015541136.1:0-223 GCF_001515605.1 Sinocyclocheilus anshuiensis | reverse complement strand
ACAAAATGGCTTGCTCTGAAAAGAGCTGTTTTTGACAGGGTAAAAAAAGTGTTTTTTACACTACCATTGAGGAATTTTAACCAAACTATGTTACAGACTTTCCATTAAAACCCTAAAGAATCATATCAACTTGTGGAAAATGGGCATCCAATGACCCCTTTAAGGTCCAATTCTCGCTATCAACAAACCAGTCACTACTACCTTTGCCTCAATAAACTCCTAA
>NW_015541135.1:0-545 GCF_001515605.1 Sinocyclocheilus anshuiensis | reverse complement strand
ATTGTATAAACAATTATGAACAAAACAGCATCATGTATTTATGCAATGAAAATAGCCAAAAAAAATTATGAACAAAACGGCATCATGTATTTAGGTATAGCTTAATACAAATAGCTAAAGCGCCGATCACACGATTGCATTTAAAAACATATGAGACGCAGTGGAATGGAATAAAACCCCCACAAATTCTCGAGACACGTTTTCTAAAAGTTGAACCTCTTTTAACTTTACATGGCTTTCTATTCATGTTTTGTGTGATATGCGAGTGCAACTGTCTTAGTTGTACGTCTCAAAAATGCTCTGAATATGTGTTCTGTGTGAATGGCTTGGTTTCGGTTTTAACCCATTCAAGATCTTCTCCGCATTGAGCTTCTATATTTCTCTAATACTTTGAATGAATAATGCAGCAGCGGCCCGTCTCGTGGGCTAGACTAACAAAACATTCAAATGCAACAACGTCACTTACATCATCATCACCGCATCTCGCGTGCCTCTGATGAAGCTCCCTGATGCACACCTAACATTCAAATGCAAATGTTTATTTT
>NW_015541134.1:0-1483 GCF_001515605.1 Sinocyclocheilus anshuiensis | reverse complement strand
AAGCTTGTTTGCAATGCTTCACAATCGCTCGCTCGCACGTGGGTGAATGCGTTCATTCATTCGTTCTTATTAAGATTGTTGAATTTTTACATTTGTTGACAAAATGAGATCATTAATTATTACAATGTGGAACATACAAGGTATTAATTCATCCAGTTTTGGTTACAAAACCCAAACCTCAGATTTTAGAAAAAACATATCAGACATGGACATAATAATATTACAGGAAACATGGCGCAGAACTGATGAAGTCACTCTTTGTCCCCCAGGATACTGTGAAATACCTCTATCCTCTAGAAAACATGAAAAAATCACACGTGGAAGAGATTCAGGGGGCATCATTATCTGGCACAAACAAGAAATTGACAAATACATCCAAACAATTAAAAAAGAAGAATCACATATCTGGCTCAAAATCAACAAGCACCTTACCCAAACCACTAAAGATGTTTTCTTATGCGCTCTCTATATTCCTCCCTCTGAATCCCCATACTATAATGAGGACATCTTTGAATCTCTCCACAGTCAAATTAACCACTTCCAGGCCCAGGGAAGTGTGTTGATTAAACGCAGCCTAAATGCCAGGACAGGATCTCTTCCCGACTACACCACAGATAATGGGAATAACTATATTTTTGGACAGAGCTTCCCACAAACCATTGAAAACGTCCCAAGAAATAACACTGATGACAAAGTGAATAGAAACGGGAAGCTTCTGATGGAGCTCTGTCGAAGCCTCTGTCTGTACCTCGTCAATGGCAGGGTGAAAGGGGACTCTCTTGGAAGGTACACCTACAATTCATTTCATGGTTGCTCAACAGTTGATTACATGATCACAGATTTAGATCCATTCTCTTTCAGAGCATTCACAGTCAAACCACTAACACCCCTATCAGACCACAGTCAAATTACTGTTTACCTAAAGAGGACAACAAATACCAACATACATTCACAGCCCAGTAAGCTGTACAACATTAGAGAGAATTACAGATGGGCACAAAACAGCACAGAAAAAAATGTGACCGCAACTGGCCATCCAAAAGTATGCCTACTTATAGACAATTTTCTAGGAAGAATTTATCCTCACAATGGCAGTGGAGAACATAAATTATATATTTAAATATTTGGTCAATTTATCTAACCTCACATCCTCTAATAAAATCCATAAAACAACACAAGAAAATGAAAAATGGTTTGATTTAGGCTGTAAAACCATGAGGAAAAAATTAAGACAATTATCAAATCAAAAACACAGACAACCAAACAATGAAGATTTACGCCATCAATATTGTGAAGAACTTAAACAGTATAAAAGTACACTCAGAAAAAAGAAAGAACAGTACATCCAAAATCAACTAAAAACTATTGAAGATTCTAACAATTTCTGGGACAACTGGAATTACTTACATAAAAAACATCATGAACAAGCAGCCATACAAAATGGAGACACCTGGAAAAATCACTTTGAACAACTCTATAGTGA
>NW_015541133.1:0-557 GCF_001515605.1 Sinocyclocheilus anshuiensis | reverse complement strand
AGTAAATGATGGTATAAAAATAAAACACTATGACAGATTTGACAGTAAGATGACAGAATTTTTATTTTTGGATGAACTATTCCTTTAATGTTAATAAAACACAGAGAAAAATCACTCACTATTCTTGACTGAAAAACTTTAATACAGTTGCTTTGATAGGAATCAATCTATATAGTGTTTTATTTTATATTTGTTCATTCAGTTCCTTGAATGCTCCTGCTAAATACACCTATTGTACCTGAAAATAAAGCACTGTTTGTTTTATTTGTATATTATGTGCATCTTATTTTTCTTCTTTTTAATATTCTTATTATTTATAGCAAAGATAAAATAATGACAAAGATTTTTATCTTTGCCCACTTTGGCCTAATTGTCTGCCAAGAGAAAATAATGACAAATATTTTTATCTTTGCCCACTTTGGCCTTAATATCCGCCATTCTTTTCTATATTTTGTTACCTTGAAAGGCTTTGTCTTTATAATATGGAAATTAGCTGTAATACTCAGACAACCTGCAAAATAGTAAAACCAACATGACAAAGAATCGTGATAAAATTG
>NW_015541132.1:0-520 GCF_001515605.1 Sinocyclocheilus anshuiensis | reverse complement strand
CCTACCTGAACAACCCGCAAAACAGTCAGAAACTGACCCTACACCTGATGCGTCAGATCACATCAGCGTCCAACAAACACCTGCTGACGAAACCACTCAAGTTCCTGAAAGTGCTGTCTTGGTCGTCTGCCACTCCGAAGAACAACACCAGATCAGTCCTGACATCCTACCTGTCTCGTCCCAAACTCCAGTCCCTCAACTCCTGGGCGACCTCATTGAGAAAGGTATAGCAAGAAAGTTTTACCTCTCCATCATCATCGAACGCCACATCTATAGCAAGAAAGTTTTACCTCTCCATCATCATTGAATGCCACATCAAAGTCGAAGCCCTCCTGGACACGGGAGCCGATATCACTCTAATGTCAACTGAACTCCTTGAAGAAGTCCAAGAAAGAACAAAGAGGTCTAATAGCACCCTCAAACTTCAAAGGTGAGAGCTGAACCTTCAAGCATATTCCCACACGGGCCTACAGCTAAACATATGGCCCCAATTCACCTAACTGTGGGACCGATGGACCTC
>NW_015541131.1:0-854 GCF_001515605.1 Sinocyclocheilus anshuiensis | reverse complement strand
CAATGATAGGACATGTTGACGATACTCACTAGGAACAACAATTTGATAAACTGCGCTCCAATCCAAGTCTAACTAGGAACAACAATTTGATAAACTGCGCTCCAATCCAAGTCTACGTCAACCACAGGACTCCACTTGCGCATCAACATTCCACCTTCTAAAAAATATGCAATGTTTCTATTTTCAACAGCACCAGGGCTAACAACGTTAGAGAAACATTTTCTTAAAGTTTGATCTTGTTTTTGTGCTGCAATAATTTTGTCACGAGTTATAGGCAGCCTTAGGTTAACACTACCAAGCGCCTTTTCTGAGCACTTTAAATTAGACTCGTGTTTCTGAACCAACTCTGAATTAGTCTTTGTCATACCTTCACCGACCAGATTCTGCACTATGAAAGTATCTGTCAAATCAACATCATCCACAATTTCTCGTGACTGTGCGCGTGTGACTACGCACACAGGAAACACATCTGGATAAACTCTAGATAACTCATCAGAGGCTAGACTCATTTTCGGCGTATCAGTTACCTCCAACATGGGCATGACTCTACCCCCAGCTAGGTCATTCCCCAAAATGAAAGTTACTCCCTTAACCGGGAGCGAAGGACGTACACCGACCTTCACGTAACCTGTAACGAGCGCACACTTCATGTACACGCGATGTAGAGGAACTTTAACCACTCCCATCTCAATGCCCCTGACAAAGACACTTGAGCCACAATATGAATCAGATGACAATGATAAAACATCCGCCAAAACGAAAGATTGATTTGCTCCGGTGTCCCTTAATATCTGTACCTCTTTTTGTTAATTCCCATCATCAGATAAGGAAATTAACCCCTTCATCACGAAAGG
>NW_015541130.1:401-2085 GCF_001515605.1 Sinocyclocheilus anshuiensis | reverse complement strand
TCACTTAAGTGAGCCTAAACCTGCAGCTCAACAATAATCAGAACACAAATAAAGTAAAAAAAGTAAAAATAAAATCCCTATAAATGAAAAAAATGCAGTCACTTAAGTGAACCTAAACCTGCAGCTCAATAATCAAAAATATAATCAAAACATAATTTCTGTAAAAAATAAAATAAAAAAATTAATAAAAAATGCATGCATAAACCTGCAGCTCAACAAGGTTTTTGGAGACATGCTCGCTTTCTACACATTCATCTTTCAGTCCAAGTTATGATGCAGGAATGTTCACCTTTCCCGGATTAAGTTTGGAGCTATGGTTTGGAGCGGTGAGGTACGAGGATGTGTGCACATACACACATAAGGATAGAGAGAGAGCGTCACACACACACACGCGCGCGTGCGGTCTCTCCGTACAACACCCAAACAGTGGCAAAGATTTTTTTTTTTTAAATGCGTGATTTTGAACAGATGTAAACAATGGCAGGAGGCTTAAAAGTATAGACGTGATACCAGCTAAATTTAATTATTGTACTAAATTTCAGAAAAGTAGGCTACCGTATGTACTTTAGACTGCTATTCCTCACTCTGTGAAGTAACGTGAGGGAGGAAACTAGTTGACGTTAGCTAGTTAATTAGCCATGTTATCTGCCTCGGTAGCAAGCCAAATAGTATTTATTTCAACACTGAAACAAACGTGGGTCTCCGTCTTGATCGAGGGTGAAAGAGGGAGAAATGAAGATGACACAGATATATAGTTTATATTCGACCTGGAAGTATTTATTTAGCAATCGGAGCTAAAACGTCATCTGTACGGAACACCGTTGTGTACTGAACATGGTTAGTCTACGTTACCCGAAAAATTCCCATACGACAGACTTCGTCTTTTTCGACGGGGGAAAAAGTTCCAGGGATTCATCTCCTTCGGCCATCCTACACACAGGTGACACCGCTCGCACCAACCGGAGGGGGAGGGGTCATGTGACTCGTTATGCTCTTCGCTGCACACAACTGAGGGAGTCCTGCACTTTCCGTCTTTGACGACACGTAAAAAAACTGACCATACCGCAGGAACGGTATAACGGAAAATTTTAGTGGTTTTGAAACCGTGACTTTTCCAAACCGCGGTATACCTTGAAACCGGTTATCGTCCCATGCCTATCCACGACTTCACACATTACGTAATCACATTGTATGGAAAGGTCACGTTTTTTGCTAGCGGAAGAAATCTTTTAGATTTCAAAAGATTTAAACATCCAGGATATGCACACAATTAAACAATAAATTGATACAAAGACATAAATATGTCAAAAGACAAAACAACTTTTGAACGGTCCTCCTTCTCCACACACTAAACAGTGAGTTGGTACCTCCGCCTATACATCACGCGTGACCTTTCCAACGCGACTTTGTAATGTGTGAAGTCGTGGACATGCATCGCAGAGCTAGTGCAAGACGAGCATTTGTGGCTAAAAAGTATATAAATTTTTTTGTTTTGTTTAGTTTTTTTAGAAAATGACAGATCGTTTCACTAGATAAGACCCTTATTCCTCAGCTGGGATCATGTAGAGCCCTTTAAAGGGGTCATATGATGCGATTTCAATTTTTTCCTTTCTCTTTGGAGTGTTACAAGCTCTTGGTGCATAAAGAAGATCTGTAAAGTTGCAAAGACTAAAGTCTCAAATCC
>NW_015541130.1:0-272 GCF_001515605.1 Sinocyclocheilus anshuiensis | reverse complement strand
ACACGCCCCCACATATCTACCTCACTATGTGGGAAGATTTGCATAACGCCGCCCAAATGTTCACACAAAGAAAGACGGCGTAACTTTTATTCTCGCTGTAGTATTGTTGCCGCCGCCGCCGCCGCCGCCGCCGCCATGTTGTGGATATGCTGTGTGTTTCATTGTGAAATCGAAACTACTTTGTTTGGCCTTCCAAAAGAGGATGATATCAGCTTTGTCATGCCTAAAGCTGATCCGTGCTGGTCGCTGAGGAAAAACATCAACTTCGTGCT
>NW_015541129.1:2340-10807 GCF_001515605.1 Sinocyclocheilus anshuiensis | reverse complement strand
GAAGATAGACCGTGCAGATGTAAGTTCCTGAGTGTCTCACTTGAGCTTCTTCCAGAATCAGTGATGCGTTTCCTGTCTCATAGAGGCCTGGGATGTCAATATCGGCTCCGGTCTCTGATGTCTCTGCAAACTGATCGTTCTTGCCGTCGTAAGCGAGGACCAGCCATCCTTCACCCCGGAACTGATAGTGCCACTCGATAGAGAATCCAGAGCCGTGAACCGGAGAAGACAGATCGACCCAGAACCCACAGTCCAACAGAAACGCTTCTCCCAGTCTAGAGCGGACCACAGGAGTTTTACTGGACACACTCAGAATGACTTCAAGAAAGAGAAGAAAAATGGAAAACATACGTGAGCAAAGTAAAAAATATACGTCTATGTCGTAGTATAGACATACAGAAGGGGGTTAAACAGAGTTAAGGACTTATTTTATTGAATCAAAATATAAGTGACCTGTGTTGGCAAAATGAGTCGGAATGAGCATATTTTCAAAAATGAGTTCTTTTTTAAACATTTAGTTTCTCCATTAAAATACCTTCACAGTGATATATGACTTGTTGGAATTGGACATAAAATGACTGAGCTACAGCCGTTTGAAGGCGATAGAGTCGGCAGAGTTGATTTTGAGAAAAATCGAGTTAAAGTTTTCTGAAGATTCCAAAGCAAAATCACCAAGCAACGTTGCATCGTTTCCTCCAGTTCTTTTCTTCATAATAATTATTATATTATTAATCACAATATAGCTATTTTTTATTTTATCTTTGTTATTAAAAATAAGAACAAATATGCAAATAAACAGTAGCTTAATCAAGAGCAGCGAGTGATTTCTTCTTTTCTTTTAATGTTTGATTAACATTGAAACAGATCTATATTAAGACCTGCTGTAATGCATGGATCTAATATAATGTTACACATCAGATTTTTTCCCAACCATTAACTAAACGTTCATGTAAGACATAACAAGATTAGGTTTGTGTGAATCTCGCCAAGACATATTTTGCAATAATGTACTTTATAGAGATATCACGCACTCTCGGAGAGGCAACTTGTGGTGAAAAGCAGCAGCAGTCGTCCAGAAGTGAACAGAGAAAAGATACTCCTCTCAGAAAACGTACAAATAAAGATCATTTTAGATGTTTAATTACTATTTGGAGCATTAGGATCACTAGAAGAGGGCTTAATTAACTAATTTTTGTGAAAACCTCAAGCACATTTTTCACTTCTTTTGCCTGTAACTCAAAATTAGACCGTGCTCATTCCGACTCATTTTGCCAGCATGGGTCACATAAGATGCATGAATTACAAAATCAGTATATATATTTGCAGAATATGATAAATTTGGACTCTTTACCTTTCGGCTCTTTAGAAGCTGAAGGTGCTCTCATTACATTGGACAGCGTGAGCTGCTCGTCAAGTCCTTGTGCTGCCACTGAGAACCAATCAGCTTGCAGGTAGACTGGACTCTGGGCGGAGTCAGTGAGAGCAGACGCCCATCTGACCATGGAGGCGTGAGGCATGAAAGGGTTAATCTCACACTTGGGTTTGTTCACAGAGCCTTTGGGTGGATTCAGAGCAGCACTGCAGAACGAGCCAGCTGGATCTGGAGGAAGACAGTGCATTAAAGATTAAACATCATCAAATAGTTGCCTTATACTTCAGAACAGGTGCCATATACTGTGTCATTTGTGGCTGTAGTGCTGGATCTTGTTGGTATAGAAAATCAGATCACCAAGTGAGCACAACATTGCACAAATCTTCTTTGACTTGTTATACACAGATTATACAGTCAATTTCACAGATTATACATGTCTTTTTAAAAGGTACATGCTGCATTGTCACTGACCGGTCACATAGTAAATCCTGGATGGACTGATGTCTGCAGGAGGATGAAGTTCAGACCTGCTCTCTTCACTGAACGCTTCAGTTCTGATGAACATTAGAGATTTCTCTTGACTCGTGGGCACTGAGAAACCCCCTACATGACCCGGTTTCTCCTGAACAAACCAGCACTCCAGAACCGGAAACTGTAAGTAAGAGAGATTATGTTCATTGGTCACACGCATAATTGAATATATTAAGCTGTTTTCTTGATTACAAAAACTTACCACCAAAAAACAATGCAAATGCGATGATAGATATCTTACATATGGTCGAGATATCAGACATCGTTGCTCTTTATGTTAAAATGATAACTAGGTATGTAACTGTGCTGTTTGGCGTGCTAAAGATCCGTCTGTTTTCCCCAAAACATTCGAGCAGCTTGCAGCGTTTCACTTTCAGTTGCGAACTTCCGCGGCGTGTTTACGACGCATGCGCATAAACTACTGATTGTTTTTACTGAATGTCTTTTTGCCATTTGAAAATGCAATTCTCCGCGGACGTGTGACATGTTTTTCATGTAGCATCATGTAGAGAGAGGCCTTGTAGCCTCTTGAAATATACAGTAAAACACTCAAAACCATGCATTTCCCTACTAGTAAACTATTATTCTCTGCTAGGTGGCGCTCCATACTAATAAACACTACTACAAATACTACTCCAGACCACGGTGAGTAGTAACCGAACGTGTCCAGAATCTGTCGGGGTCCGCGGGGGTAGTTGTAGCATTTAAATATTTCCACACATGCTAGCATTTACAGTATTTACTAGTTGACATATCAACATATATCGAGAGAAAAGAATGTGCCAAAATTCAAAGATCTTTTTTTAGTTTTTATTTAAAATGAGACAAATCTGCTATTATTTTAATCTCCAATCTGTTATTTAGCAGTTAAGATCAGTCTGTAATGCTCTGCTAACTGGGTCATTCTATGGAAATGTCAATTTTTCTGTCCCTAGCCTTTACAGAAATATTACACTTGAAAAACATATATTTTAAAATAAAACAATGTGTTATTTGAACAATTACACCTTCTTGAGCAATCGATGTGGCAATATTTGTTTTTAATTAATTATAACGAATTCCAAGCTCCACAAAACTGCTGGTCTCCACAGCCATGTACTGAGGGAAAGTGCTTTATTTTTAGGTCAAAAACAGGTTTTTCTACCATTAAAAATACAATGATGTATTCAAATATATGATGTAAATGACATAAAAATATATAATGAAAGTAGTGGTCCCCTGGAGTTGTGTCACTGGTGTTACCGTTTAACAAAAATCTTTTATTTTGATATAAAAATCACACTGATGACTTCACTTGACTTCCTTCCTCCTATTTCCTGAAGATCTATGAAAAAGGCCCATGTGAACTGTCCACGTCCACTATCTCTTTTCAGTTATCAGAAATGTTCTCATTTATCTCATGATTTCATATGAAGCTTTTAGTTGAAGTCACTGGTGTGACCTACTTTATTGTTAGGGAATTGTAAAAAACTAGAATACAAATGGATTAAACTACTTAATTTAGTGAGTATACCATGATTGACAACATGTGGTTTGATACCTTGCAGCAGACATTTTGTAAAATGCATTTTTCGTGAAAATTGTCACTGGTGTTACCTTCCTTATGGGTAACACTAGTGAAGATCAGTTAATGTCTATGCTCTTTTACTAACTGCTTTCACTAATTGCCAAATGTATGCCAAATGTAACAATTTATCTGTAGAGTCTTATCTACTTAATTGTAGTTGAAGAATAAGGATCTTTGGTCTTGTGTATGTCACTGGTGTTTCATTGTGTCACTGGTGTTACTTTTATTCTGTCACATTAAATAAAATGTGTCAAATGTGACATGATAATAATTTTAAATCCATTGAATTCTGCTACACTTGAGAGTTAAGATTTAAAGGATTGCATCATTACTTGTTTACAGTATTTTCATTGTTATAGCAAATACATGGTTGCGCAAATGAACTAACATCATTCAATCATACTTTTAACAAACCTAATTAAAATAAATAAAACAATCTCCTTATTTGTTGCAATATCATTATTTTTCTAACTCTACATGTACTAAAAAAATCAAGGATTAATATTTCATGAAAACCTTTAAAATTGCCAAAGAAGGTAAAAAAAAATGGTACATGTGGTCTTTAAATAAATGCACAAAAAAGATAAAAAAGCATTAAGCTGTCATTTATATGCATTCATTCAAAAGGTAATATAATAATGTGGTCTAAGTTTAAATGTTAAAAAAAGAAATACATTTTAAGACATCTTGCCATACCAAAAGTGAACGTTTCTGTAGAAGGACCCAACTAGCAAAAGACACTAACCGGTTTTAAATTCCAGTGGCGCGTTAAACTATGCTTTTCTATGACATAGCAATGTAATTTACATTAATAACTTTAATGAATTTTACTGAGAAACCGTGAGAAATAGTTGAATAAATACTGAGAGTCAATTGTTTAGAAATTGTTATTTCAAGAAATGTAAAGCATTTTGGCTTGTCTATTTGTCTCATGTTCTGTGAGAGCTGTGTGGAGGGAGGAGAGTGTTGTGTTTATGTCTGAATGTGTTTCCATTTATTTCTATATATCTATTTGTCCACATTATTTTGAACTATGCATTATAGCTGTATGTTGTGATCAGGTCTGTACTAAGCACGGGGCCCTGGTAGCAATGCCTTCATTGTCAAACGCCATTATTTTATTTAAAAAAGTTAATTTTACTTTATTGACAAAATATTTTTGTCTTGTATATATGTATATGATATGTATATTAGGTCAGATAACATTTTGATATGGTCATGTTACAACGTGCCCCTCAGATGTTCCAATGTGCCCCACCTACGGGGCATGTTGTTAAATTTCACTTCCATTCTTTTGGGGTAAATAAAGAAAAAAGTATACACTGTAATTATGAAACAAAACCACATATTTGTAATAGACAAGTGTGAAATTAATGTGGAGAAAAAAATGTACTCTGAACCATGTGGATTTACACAAACTGAGAAAGTCAAAAAGTGGCCCGCTCACCGCCTACTGGCTGGAATTTCAGAACCTGTTCAGGCGTTGCTGCAGACACATTTTACAAGTTCAGAGTCAACAACTGAGACCGACGTTTGGTATTTACTTGAATATTTCAAGTCGTTTTTCTAGCCTAGAATTATTATATTTTAAATCTAAAAAGAGTTGCCCCTCAGGAAAATGCAAGAATGTGGCTCGTAGTGCTTCTGCTTGTCGTAGTTCATCTTGCTTATGCTGGTGAGTAAATTAGGCTATGTTAGTTTTACAATTTTACAGTAGTGCCAGTATAAGCTTTCTTATTCGTTTTTTTTTTGTTTGTTTGTTTGTCTGTTTGGTTGGTTGTTGTTGTTGTTTTTTTTTAAGTTGTGCAACTGTATGATATTGATATTATTTTATTTTAAAACAGACTATATGAAGAGCCACAGCCAGTCAGGAGTGTCGTGTTATTGACACTTTTCTCAGAAATATTTCTTTTGGCATGTTACACATTTTAATAGGCCCCTATTTTTTATTCTTACAATATAGGCCTATACAAAATATATAGTAAATAATTTACATGTTAAGCAGAGCCTATTCATTATTATTTAGGTCTTTTCTTTTGAAGGCATATTTTATTCTTTAGCCTAATGAAAAATAAACCATTCAGACCTTATTTCACAGGAGGTCTGAATAAAAAAAAAAATTAAAAATAAATAAACTTATTTTATTTTTTTGATCAATAAAGTTGTTATTATTATTATTTTTAACTAACTCAGCTGTTAGCATGTGTTTTTTTTTTTTTTACCAAATAACTTTGGGAACCCACTACATTGATTGTGGTCTGCTATTGATAACCTGTAGAATGATTGTTTCACTAGGTATGAGAGAAAGTCCCACAACAGCAGAATAAATCAAAATAACACATTTCTGCCATTTAGAAGACCCAGTTCCTAAAAAACTTGAAGATTTTGACTCCAGTTTTTAAGGCCACTTTATGGCAAGGTCACAAAGCAACCTTATTCTGGCAAACAAAATAATTCTTTCAGTGAAATAGACGAATCGAAAATGAAGGTGTAGTTGCTCTCTTCATTTCACTATTGCAGTTTCTTAATTCTATTCTATTCGATAAATTAGTTTGAAATGAGATCTTGAAATTATGTACATAATGCATACAACACATTCCATTTACTCCATTTATTTGTTTTCTGTCTCGTGTTATATATTGTAAGATTCTAATTAAAACACAGTATATCTTGCAAAAGTCATTCCAATAAAATGTATTAATTTATTAAGTTAAATCATTTTTATCCAATAACATGTTTTAAAAAAGACATTTTATGTTTTGACCTATTATGACAAAATGTGCTTTTTATATAATGCTATATATCTGACTGCATCTACATGCAACATTGTGAATAGTGTGAATGTTGAAGAAGTTGAATATGAGCATGTCTTGTGAGACTAAAATGATGTTTTTCTCTGTTTGTATTTCTCTCTTCAGGAAAACACTCTCTGAGATACTTCTACGCTGGTGTGTCTGGAGTCGTTGACTTCCCAGAGTTCACTGCAGTTGGTCTGGTTGATGACGAGCAGTTTATGTACTTTGACAGCAACATAAAGAAAGCTGTGCCAAAGACAGAGTGGATCAGACAGAATGAAGGAGCAGATTACTGGGACAGACAGACTCAGCCCCTGATTGGCAGCCATCAGAACTTCAAAAACAACATCCAGGTCCTAAAGGAATGGTTCAACCAATCAGCAGGTAGGATTGTAACTACCTACAGACACACACACACACACACACACACACACAGCAAACATGATAATTTTTAATTTCCATTTTCTTATTTATGTGTGAATTTTTGCAGCATGCCGACATGTAGTGCCATTGTGCTTTGGGCGTACTGAGTTTGACTTTGACTTTTCTTCCTGTCTACATACTGTCCTATCATAAAGGCAAAAAATCAAGCGGATCAACTGCTGTTTTACAACAAGCAGCCTGATTTTTCTGGGTACAGGTATATTCAATAAAAATCAGTACACATTATATTAATTTTGTATGAATCAATTTAGTTTCTCTAAAAAAGGCTTTTCTGATCCTCTTTATTGTCAACACTAAGAAAAAAATATGTCAGGCCTTGTATTTGAGGAAAAGAAAACTTCAAACACTTTCATGTATCTGAGACTGTGTGCAGGAGATTGAGCTTTACAAAACACAAACAGAAACTCAGAGACACAGACACACAGCAGGACACTGTGTAGGGAGACAGATCTATAGACAGACAGATCACAGCACTGATGTGACCCAGATATCTGTCGTTCAAAAGCTCAAACAGAGCTCCAGCATGAAGCAAGCAGTGTTAATCTGTTAGTTTTTTTGTCAAAGCAGCCAGAAATGGTCTCGAATGTAAGGAGTATGTTTGATAATGGGGCACACTAATTCCAAGTATGGGTCACCATACTTGGCCACATGTCACGTCACTTTCACTAATAAACTTTTTTGCTTTATTTTGTTAATTAGAAATTCTACATTTTATTTTGTGGAAACTACTTGACATAAATAGAGCAGATTCCAGACACCATTCATTAAACTTAAATGTGTAAATTTGAAATCTGTAGTCACTGTAGAGAAATATGTTCTGTTAGATAATTTCGTTTTTTTTTTATAAAAAATGTGGGACTTTCTGATTGACTGATGTCTTTAGACTTAATGAATTGATTTTTCATACAATATACAAACATTGTCTCTCTTCCTCAGGTGTGCACACACTCCAGCGAATGTACGGCTGTGAGTTTGATGATCAGACTGGAGCAACAAATGCATTCAAACAGTATGGCTATGATGGAGAGGACTTTGTGTCTCTGGATTGGAAAGAGCTGAGATATATTTCTCCAGTGCAGCAAGGAATCCAAACTGCACAGAACTGGAACAATAAAAGAGGCTTCCTTGAGAATGACAGAAATTACTACAGCACTATTTGTATTGAGTGGTTGAAGAAGTATCTGCAGTATGGAAAGAGCAGACTGCATAAAACGGGTATGTCAGAATGTGCATGTTTTCTAAAATGTTCTCAATTTTTTTATTTTAAGCATACAGATCATGTGGCCTTTGTTGTGGAAATGATTAACAGAGGTGACTACTAAATAGGAGGAACTTAATGCAAAGGTTCTAACTTTTGATATACTACCAGTATTTTTATACTATTTATTTATAAAAATAGTATATCAGATACATTCATTTAGATGTACCTAATTTAGAATTCAGTAGGGGTGCTCCGATTGATCGGTTACCGATCACTATCGGCCGATAATCGCGTTGGGATGTTTAATCGGCAATCTCTAAAAAAGCCGATCTCAAAAAACCGATCTAAAACTGATGACGCGCCTGCTGTGAGAGGTTTGGCTCGACATGCAGCGGCACCGTCTCAGTCTCTGTCTGGCGCAGGTGAAATAATTATAATGCTGAAGGTTAGGTACAATTCATATTTCGTCATTAAATAACTTACAAAGTAGCTCATTTGAAAACTTTCTGTGAGACGTAATTTCACAAACAGCGTGATTGAATCACAACGTGCTCTCT
>NW_015541129.1:0-2201 GCF_001515605.1 Sinocyclocheilus anshuiensis | reverse complement strand
ACAATCGAGGCAGTGGCGCATCGTCACTAAAGTTTATAAATTGCATTTCTTTTTAATTACTGACCGTGTTTAAACCATTCAGCGCTCGCGCGCTCTCCTGGAGACCGTGCGTTTATCCACTCGCAGTGCACACACATAATGCCAGGTTCACATATTACTCCGTTAGCGGTGCGTATTTTTTCCAAGCTCATGTTAACGGATTAAAGCGTTCCTACTGCACACGGTTGTGGTCCAGCAGTGCGTTCCAGGAGCGGTGTGTCTGCAGCAGTGCAGAGATCGTTTCCGCTATTTTTTGCTGTGCTGCAAGCGCTGAATTAAAACCCTCATCCGTCCCTCGGGTCATTTTGACCCAAAATTCATTTTTAAAGATTTTTTTTTAAATCGAGCGTTGATCTTATGTTATGAGACTTTGTTACTTTTGTCACACTTGAACCGGGAATACATGAAAAAAAAATTCGAGTGAATTCGAGCAGTTTAAGTGGGTGCTATAAAAAAAGTATCAAAAGTGTCCCTCACAGGTCATTTTGACCCGCCACTGGAAAAGCATGGAATTTACGAAAAAAAAAAATTTAATTTAATTTTGTTACACTTGAGCGTGGAGCACACACACAAAAAATTGAGTCGATTCGAGGATTCTATGTGTAATAAAATAAGGTGTAATAAAAAAAAAGTAACAAAAGTGTCCCTCGCGGGTCATTTTGACCCGGCCATAGGAATGAATGGAATGTCCGAAAAAAACAGCATTTAAAAAAAAAAATTTACTATATAAAATCTGACACAATCTAGAAAAGATGCATACCCAAACAAAGGGCTGAGACTGCAGAATGTTCCGAATGCACAAAAAACTCACATACCCACACACACAGGCACACACACACACATGGCACACACACTCCCATTGAAACACATTATAGCATTTATGATGTTTCTGCTGGGAAATGACTGTCATTTTGAATTTTTTTTACTTAACACAGTTAAATTTGAGTGATGGGGTGGAGACCAATGAGTTTATATCATATTTTTTTTTTTTACTTAACAGTTAAATTTGAGTGATGGGGTGGAGACCAATGAGTTTATATCATATTTATATTTTTAAATTTATCTTTTATATTTATTACATATTTATGAAACTGTATGAATATGCATGTGTTTGGATTAAAATTCAGTATCAATTTCATTTTCTTTTAATCAAAATATATATTTTTTAATGTTTTGATATATATCTGAAAGCCTTGTGATATATCTGAAAGCTTAATGAAGCCTCAAGTTGGTGTAGTTTTAAAGATTTCACTTGTTTGGCTCATTTAAGAATCTCCATAGGATTCCCTAGGCCCCTCTAGTGGCTGTAATCATAAAATGCCATTTTATGTAATTGTTCCCCACCAGATGGCATCAGAGACACTCAGTGACCTAGGTCCTGATGGATCATCATGTTTAAAGTATAAATATGCAGAATTGGTCTCTTTCTTTGTTTTTTTTTGTGAAAAAATGTATAAAATTATGCTAATTTTCATAAAAATATCAAGAATTGAATGTGAATAAAATAAAAATCACCAAAAAATTATAAAAAACCTGCATTAAAAATGAGGGAAAATGGACCAATATAAGCTTTCTGGACCAAAAATAAAATTTATGTCATTTTTGGCCTTCAGGTCATTTTGACCCGTGAGGGACACTTTTGTTATAGATTCGGGAGGGACGGATGAGGGTTAAAGTAACAGCGCATTGTTTGCAGTAAATATGAACATGGAAATTAAAGTAACAGTGCATTGTTTGCGGTAAATATGAACATGGATTGACACGAAAATGCAGTGATTATACCATAAATGCATATAATTAAAGTCTACTGTGTTTCAAAGTCAACACAGCTATGGCTTTTTGGCTAGGTTTAAAGGAAAAGAGCACTTTTAGATAAACAAGGCGATAATAGTTGGCATTCGTTGAGGTAGCAAAACAAAGTTCTTTATGAACCGCAGGATTGCTTTTCTTTATGAACTGCAGGATTGCTTGTAATAAAGATTTCAATGCAAAAGAAAAGGCAGTATAGAGCTGACTGTTTATGTCAGTGGTAAGTTTTAATTTAGAATGTTTGTGATAACGTAAGAAAAGTACTTTAAACATTTTGCCAATTGCTTGAGCAACTTATTATATAACTCTAGAAGTACAGGTGCATCTCAATAAATTAGAATGTCGTGGAAAAG
>NW_015541128.1:406-556 GCF_001515605.1 Sinocyclocheilus anshuiensis | reverse complement strand
TGTGAGGATGTGTGTGTGTTGAAAAGTGTTTGAGAGTGAGTGTATATGAGGATGCGTATGAAGTGTGTGTGTTGAAAAAGTGTTTGAGAGTGAGCATATGTGAGGATGCGTGTGAAGTGAGTGTGTTGAAAAAGAGTTTGAGAGAGAGTG
>NW_015541128.1:0-323 GCF_001515605.1 Sinocyclocheilus anshuiensis | reverse complement strand
GTTTGAGAGAGTGAGTGTATGTGAGGATGCGTGTGAAGTGAGTGTGTGTTGAAAAAGTGTTTGAGAGAGAGTGAGTGTATGTGAGGATGTGTGTGAAGTGAGTGTGTGTTGAAAAAGTGTTTGAGAGAGTGAATTTATGTGAAGATATGTGAAATGAGTGTGTGTTGAAAAAGTGTTTGAGAGAGTGAGCGTATGTGAGGATGCGTGTGAAGTGTGTGTGTTGAAAAAGTGTTTGAGAGAGTGAGTGTATGTGAGGATGTGTGTGTTGAAAAAGTGTTCGAGAGTGAGTGTATGTGAGGATGTGTGTGAAGTGAGTGTGTGTT
>NW_015541127.1:0-568 GCF_001515605.1 Sinocyclocheilus anshuiensis | reverse complement strand
CAACTTGAGGTTTAGTAAATGACCATTTTTATTTTATTTTTTTTTTGGGGGGAAACCTTTAAGAAAATGTATATATTTGTGTGGCGTGAGCTAGGAAGAAAAGACCACTAGGGTCTGATTAATTCTAAAAATTTAGAACTCCACTATAATGAAACCGACTACGCCACTCTGATATTTTATACAGAGAATATTGGAAATAAAAGATTAAAGCACACAAGTTCGTGCACTAATTAGGACCAGAGACACGAGCACCATACAAAAGTATCTTTATTAAGACATAAAAAAACCAAATCAACAGCACTCAGGGTGGAAGGCCAAGGCCTCAAGTTGGATTATAAAAGAGAGTTTATACACGAAAAGAAAAATAATTCACAAATCACTCATTGAAAACTAACCGAATAACAACAACACGAAAACAACAGCTCTAAATTAAGTATAGGGCTGAGGGCTTAAGAACCGGAATACTATCAATCAATCTTCAAAAGAAACAAACCTCACTCACAGCCCAATCCGTGCTCCATAATGCATCACCACACTCAGTGTTCAACTCAACACCAGCACGCAAAGG
>NW_015541126.1:0-7033 GCF_001515605.1 Sinocyclocheilus anshuiensis | reverse complement strand
ATTACATTTTTAATAACGACATCTCTTAATCTTCAGCAGAAAAGTAAATTGCGCTGACTCTCGCGAGAAGTGAATCCAAATGACACTTTGCTGATGCTCACCACACGTTCCCTGTGATTGGCTGTGTCACGTTCAGGTGCACGCGCTCCAGAGTTAATCACAAACTCTGGTTCAAACTCTGAGTTGGGAGAGAAGGTTTATATCGAGCTTTGTGAGCCCAGTGAACCTGATCTTAACCAGGGGTGTATTCCAGAAAGCGGGTTTTGTTTGAAACTCAGAGTTTGTTAACCCCAGAAAAGGGAAACTCAGGGTTTTTGGTTCCAGTAAACTAAACCTCTCGGTTAGTTACCATAGTAATTTACTATGTGAACCTAACCTGGTCTGGAGCAGGTTTTCTTCTGTAAACCCAGAGTTTCTTTCCCCCTTTTTAAAGCGTAAGCAATGGTTAAGTACCTCGTTCATTCATTCACGCTGCAAAAATTGCTTTTATTGCTGAGGTTTTTGCCTTATTTCAAGTACAAATATCTAAAAATTCTTAAATCATGATGCATTTTCTATGTAAGAAAAAATATATACGATATTTAGTCTTGTTTCCTGGGGTAAACAAATAAAATTATCTGCCAGTGGGGTAAGAAAATTAATCTTAATGAAAATGGAAACAAGATTATTTTTCTCATCAGACCACTTTCATTTTCATCATGCAGATACTTTAAATGTGACAAAAATGGCATGTATTTTTATAAGGGATCCTGTAGATAAGGAGGCTGCATTCATTCGCGGGGAGTTACATTTACATCAGAGGAGGATTTAATTTTATTTATTTTGCCATATCCAGATGCATATTTTTTTGAGCAGTACTATTTTTAAATGGCGTTCACTTGATAACATCTTGTTGCGACCTCTAAGTAACCTAATAATTAGAATTTCCTTTAGGATTTCCAGTGTGGTTAGATGCATTGATTACACACATTCTCACCCTCGCACCTTCCGAAAATGAAACTCATTACTGTATGGATTATTGGTATTATTGGTAATAATATTGGTATTGTGGCCATCTCCTCTTCATCTGTCAGTGGTGCTGGTTCAGGTTCTCCCCCCAAGTCTCTGCCTTCTTGCTGTTGACTGAATAGAAGTCAAATGTTTTTCATAACCCTAATTAAGAAATGTAGCATGTTAGATTAGAGATCATTTAATTATGTGAAAAAGCATTAGACTATGTGGAAAAAGCTGCTGCACATTGAGATAGATAGACACTGAATGATATTTATTGAATGTCAAATGTTTGTAAACTCATGTAGCCTACACCCATTTCACGCTTGAAGCTTTACCTGATTGAATTATGTTTTTATGTTTAATTTTTTTTCTGCTGCCACATTTTTTTTCTTTTTTTGCCCGTGGGATACCATGAAAATGAATATAAGTTCAATAAATTACCTTTCTGCCAGTTTTCACCGTTGATAACATTGATTTAGAGCTAAAATGACATGCCGTAGTATGCGGAAGTCTTTTTGTCGGGTGCTGTTGCCATGGTGAATCGTAATTTCGGAGCGCCATTGATCATGGCTTTTCATAGTCATGGTGCACACGTTAAACTCCGAGTCAACCTACTCCGAGTGGATTGAACTAACTCTGTTCAGCTGTTCTGAAACCGAAAACTCAGAGTTTCCAATCTCAGTTAAGTCAACTCCGAGTTCAAGTTTTAACTCAGAGTTTGTAGTACCTCCGTTCTGGAATACACCCCAGGTTGGCTTTATCGGGTTTTGTCAACTCAAAACTTACTCTGCAGCTCTGAGTTTGTTCATCTCGCTTCGCGCTACAGGACACTGACAACCATGTGTGTTTGGTGCTGGCTTATGAAGAGGGACTGATGAGGCTGAGGGCAGACAGGTGTGGTGATTGTTGAGTGCACACAGGTGGTAGCCAGAGGGGATGATGGGAACTGTAGTTTGTTGAGATGGCTGAGCTGGTGACTGTGACATATAATGCATAATACATTAGGCTTAAGTAAAATGTTACCAACTTTACTTACATTTTTACAACACTATGTTGTAAGCATGTTGCATTGGATAATCAAAAGTTCTAGACACACTTGCAGTCTTCATGTCCACTTGAACGCTTGGGCCAATTACAGGAAATATGTCATATGAGTATGTTCTGTTCTGTTCTGTTTTGGTCTAGTTCCAACGCTATCTCACGACCAATTCGTACGTATTTTACGAGGTGGCTAATTTGTACAAATTCTTGCGACCTAACTCGTACCATTTTGTACAATTTGTCTAGACCCCAGTGACGGGTAGGTTTAGGGGCGGGGTTAGGTATAGGTCATTCGTACAAATTCATACGAATTGTGCAACTCATAAAATACATATGATTTAGCAATAGGTTGCTCATTGGTTTATTGATTATGCTCACCTGCCCTTCCTTGTTTGTTTGTCTGTATATATAGTTTCTGTATAGTTACAGTTTCTGTTGTTCATGGTCTGTTCTCATTTTCGTTTAACTGACATGCAGTTCAGTGTCTGAAGACATTACATTAAGTTCACATTGAAGCTAGTTATTTTAAAGTATAATATTTCCACAATATCTACTCTTATTCAAAAGTAAGTGTGCTTCTTCATATGGGTATATCGACACATTACACCTTGTTTAGATCACATATATCAATAAGACACATTCATTTGGGCAGAAACTCTGGAACTCGCCTAAAAAGATTAATTATATTCTCATTTATCACTGCTTTGCTTATAGTGCAACATCTCTGCGTCCCCTGCCAGGATTTAATCGAAGTTGTCTTTTGCATATGCAGTGGTTAATAATGTTAAGTTGGATCATATTTTCACTTAAAAGCTCAATAATATTAGCTTTCCACGATGCACTGCACGAGAGAAAAACTAAACTCAGGGTGTGTGTTTAACAGTGTGTTTAAAAATCAGTGAGCCAGAGCCAAGGCTGCATGACAATGCTTCATGAATTATTCTGTGACTATATGTTACATACATATACAGTATGTCAGAAAACAAGTACTTGCATGTGAATATTCACTGTTTTGCATTTAAACTCTGGGAATGTGATGCCTTTATTGTTTTTTATTCCCCTCCAGGTGATGAGTCACAGTGAGCTGAAATGTGAATGTGTGGGAAAAAAGAACAGACTTGATATCAGGTACGGATGAAAAGAAGGCATTGCAAAAAACTTGCAGAGGCGGCATTTCAGAAGGCAAAGTCCAGTCTAAGATCTCCCTGCAAATCAAAGGTAACTGTCATGCAGTATAATATAACCACTCCTCATTGTTAAAAATGTCATAGTGTTGCTTTATAATGTATAGTGCAATGGGTGATTATGAAAATGGTTCATTTGTCCATCCAATTATATATCAGTGTTGTTTTAGACTCCAGTGACTTTCACGGAATGAATGAAAACATTTGAAACAGTCTTCAAAATATCTTCTTTTGTTCCACAGAAGAAAGTTGCACAACATGAGGGTGACTAAGATGTTAATGTCCTGGAATGTGGGGTTAAAAAAAAAATCGTAACCTCAAGTAAAAAATATTTGTGATAGTATGTCTCTAACTATTAGTCTAATAGCTGTTTTAATAAAGGGCAATTCCTGTATGCACTAAAGATGCCAGTAGGTAGTGGTAATTTTTTTCATTAATGAGAAAGTCATTCATTCAATTGATTCATTCAAACAGCTGATTCATTCAGGTATTAAGTAAATGGCTCTCATTATGAATGGGATATTGAATTATTGGTTCACTCGATTCGTTCAAAACATGGATTCATTTAGAAACAAATCACCACTGTTTGCTGCTAAAAGATTCACAATAGTTTTTCTGTGGCTATGTAGGTAATATTTTATAATATTGTGTCAAAATTTAACACAATATTAACTTTATTAACTTATTTATTGCCCTGCAGTACAAAACCAATATCACATTTGAATTTGTGCCATTCAGGAAAAAAACAGCACTCGTGTGATACTGCATTTGTTGCTTGTGGGATATTGCTTATATGATATACAGTAAATATGAGGAAAAAACTCTCATAGGGACATTTTTGCCCCATTTAGGCTACTTCATGCAGTGAGTTGTTTTGAAATATAGCCATGTACCAAATGCATAAATATAATGTAAAATATATTACTTGGAATACTGGCATGTCAGTCCTGAAATGTAATATAACTGTAATATAACTGCATTACATAGGCTACATCATGCAGTGAGTTGTTGCCCTACATCATGTTCATCA
The DNA here is from genome assembly GCF_001515605.1 of Sinocyclocheilus anshuiensis. Classification (NCBI taxonomy): domain Eukaryota; kingdom Metazoa; phylum Chordata; class Actinopteri; order Cypriniformes; family Cyprinidae; genus Sinocyclocheilus; species Sinocyclocheilus anshuiensis. Next base: position 2,785 of record NW_015541126.1, on the reverse strand, counting down.
CCAATCAACTGTATGAAATGTAAGATTGGCCACACACTTTAATATTTTAAGCCCGATTTGAGGCTTGTCACAAACAAATTTTGTCCAAAAAAATCTAATTTGTGTGATGTCATTACAATTATTTTATTGCTCCTGATCGTGTCAGAGCCTGCATGATCTCGACACGTTTGATATTTACAACTCTTGGAGGAGGACGGCAAACAGAGTCCAGGGTGGAAACGACTGAGGGAGGAGCCAGGGAGGAGACAAGAGGAGCCAGGGTGGACCAGATGGAAGGAGGAGACCGGAGGGACTTGGAGCAGGAGGAGCCAGGAAGGACCCAAGCCACAGCCATGAAGGTGACCCACGGTGGAGCCGACGAAGGGAGGAGCCATGGTGGAGGAAGGGCTGACGACTCCAGGGGGCCGACCGACGGCGGCGGAGCAGGTGGAGGAGGAACCCGAGCCAGGGTGACGAAGAGGATCCGGAGGGCCAAGGCGGAACAGATGGCTCTGGCAACCGAGGTGAAGGCGGGGATCCGGAAGGCCACTGTGGAGCCAAAGCGACAGAGGACCGAGGTGGAGCCGAAGGGAAGGACGAGCCTGACAGAGCCGGAGGGACGGAGGGAAGAGGCACAGCCGAAGGAGTGGAGTCCCAAGGCGACGGATGGTCGGCGACAGACCAAGGAGGAACCGGAGGGACGTTGCAGCCCGGCGGAGCCAGTGGACTGCCGGGCCATGGCGGAAAGGAGGGAGCTAGGAGCCATGCTGGAGCCGCTGGGTCATTGGGCCGAGGTGAAGTCTGGGACTCAGAGGCTGGAGGCGAAGACAGGGGATCCTCCATCCATGATGCCAATGGAGACTGGCAGACCCACGGTGATCCCACCGCACAGATGGTGGGCTGAGGGCTGAGAGCTCTCAGGGCTGGTTTGCGCTGCCCACCCACACCAAATCATGACTCCCAGCACCAGGAGCGCATCAGACAGGGGAACGTCAGGGCTGGCCGGCAGTTCAGGACAGACAGAAAGTTTATAAATGGCCTCCTTGGCCAAAAAATGACTGACAGGGAGTTCAGACGAAGGCAGGAGGAGAGCAGGCAGCATGGCCAGCATACTCACCGGACAAGTCACCCATTGAGCATGTTTGGGATGCTCTGGATCGGCGTATACGACAGCGTGTTCCAGTTCCTGCCAATATCCAGCAACTTCTCACAGCCATTGAAGAGGAGCGGACCAACATTCCACAGGCCACAATCAACAACCTGATCAACTCTATGCGAAGGAGATGTGTTGCACTGCGTGAGGCAAATGGTGGTCACACCAGATACTGACTGGTTTTCGGACCCCCCAATACAGTAAAACTGCACATTTTAGAGTGGCCTTTTATTGTGGCCAGCCTAAGGCACACCTGTGCAATAATCATGCTGTCTAATCAGCATCTTGATATGCCACACCTGTGAGGTGGATGGATTATCTCGGCAAAGGAGAAGTGCTCACTAACACAGATTTAGACAGATTTGTGAACAATATTTGAGAGAAATAGGCCTTTTGTGTACATAGAAAAAGTCTTAGATCTTTGAGTTCAGCTCATGAAAAATGGGGGCAAAAACAAAAGTGTTGCATTTATAATTTTGTTCAGTGTAGATATTTGATTATTCCGGAAATTTCAATTATTCATTCATTAACAACCCAGTGTCGCTTAGCAATTCACTTGACCAACAGTGAACTCACGGCACAAACTCGCCAGTTCTGTACTTACTCAGAGGATATAGGGTGATTATAATACCTTTAAGTAGGCTGCACCCTGCTAGCACATAACAAAAAGTGTACTTTTTCTCTATAATCACGAAAACTGTAACTTGTTAAGCCAGTGATAGTCAGAAATCGGAAGATCCCTAATGATGTCCCCCATGGTCCATTCATTGGTACTTCGGTATGATCTATCCTGGATGCAGATTTGCGGAAACACTAGACTACGATTTTAATCTACTATAAATAATCATGATTTCAGAAGAGATCAGAATAATTGAAATATAACAATTTATTATTAGTCAGGTCATTGTATCATGCCAATTACATAATGAAACAATTAGAAGCCAATTTAGAAAGGATAATGCAATTGTGAATCACATTGTAGCCACGTGGCAACCTTGCTCCTGTACATAGATACTGTAGCTATATGGGGAATAGCCAAGTGTTCCACGTAGGAGACAAACAAATTTAACATAGTCACACATGTAACAGTTATACTAATTTAACACAAGACACACAGTCTAAAATGCATAGCATTTATAACCTTTTACGTAAGTATTTCAAAGAAAACTTACAGCAAAGCAGTCATGTGTTTTAGAGAATAAACTTAACTAATATAATATGACCCTTTTAAACAGAAGGTCCAGGTCATGTTTTTTCCACAGCCTGATGTTTCCTGCGTAAGTGTGTCCTTTACCTCATGATCTCTAGTTACCTTCAATAATAAGAAGGCTCCTCAGAGAGCCTGAACCTCTGAGGACAAAAGAAACATTGACAGGAATTAACAGTATTCCATCAGAAGAATGACTAATAAAGACAGCCGTGTCTTTTTCTGGCCTACTTATCTACAGAGCTTAGTTAATACACATTGGTTTGCTTTCCTGAAAGCTTTTAATTAATTATGGATTTCTGCTAAAAGAGGTGAGCAAACAGTCACAGTAAACAGCACTGCCCCCTAAACTCTGCACTGTACTGTCATCACTGTTTGAGAGAACTGTATCAGTGATGTTACATATATATTAGTGCTGTCAAATGATTAATCGCGATTAATCGCAT
>NW_015541125.1:0-531 GCF_001515605.1 Sinocyclocheilus anshuiensis | reverse complement strand
GCTCCGCTGTCGCCGCCATTTTGTGAGCGTGCTCTAGTGCGGCCACCATTACACGAGTGAGTGCGGGGTCGCTTTCCTCCGCGATACCCACAGTGAACGTTGAACCACCAGACAACAGAGCATAATCCATAAAATCACTTAGAGAAGAACGGGGACCCTCACGGATAAATCGTGTCTTTAAAGGTTCATTGATACCCTCACAAAAAAAAAGTCTATGAACACACAGTCCGGCAGATCAGAAAAATATGCGAGATCTAAATACTCTTGTACATAATCCTCGAGCACTCGCAAGCCCTGCTCGTGGGTTAATAACAGTCTTGAAGTGTCCATACCTGACCAATGTCCACATGAAAAGCTGCTGGATCCTTGTGTGGCTGAGTATTCTGTTACGGGGCAAGCGAGACGTGAGACGTGCGGATCCATCTGCAAAGCTTTTATTTAAAGGCGTGGTCATAAAACAGGCAAGGTTCTGACGATGGCAAACAGGTATATTCAATTCAATTCAATTCAAGTTTATTTGTATAGCGCTTT
>NW_015541124.1:0-693 GCF_001515605.1 Sinocyclocheilus anshuiensis | reverse complement strand
TTTCATATAGTTGACTGTTGACAAATATGATGCAGGGCAACAACTATATAAATGCAGTTATGCCCTAAAATTCAAGATAAAAAATGCCCTTGCATGAGTTTTTGTCTCATATTTATATCATACGATGTCACACGAGCAGCTAGAGCAGTATTACACAAGTGATGTTTTTGTCCCGAATATCACGAGTTTAAATGTGATTTATACAACAGTTCAGTAAATAAGAAGTTGATATTGTGTTATATTTTAAACACAATATTATGTGTTTTTGCTCTATTTTGCAGAGAACATATGGACCTTTTTCACATTTCCGGGTTTCTCAGCAGCGGAAGTCGTCATAGTTGGGTTAACTTGAAGAGCAGTGAATGGGAGAGCACCACAAATATATTTTTTGCATTCCCAGTTGCTCAAATAGCAAAAGAAAAACTCCACCAAATATGAAAAACTTTCGAGGATTTACGATGCTGATGACCGTTAAATGCGTCATCACAGTCTTGTGAAAAGTGTCCATTACCTTTAAAGCCACAGCAGAATTGTTGTGCGTCTCCGAGCAACACAGCAGTGTTTAGTTTCTGAATGAATCCGCGTTTTGAACAAATCGTGTGAATCAATGATTCAAAGCCCCATTCATAAAGAGAGCCATTTACTTCGTTTCTGAATGAATCAGCCGTTTGAACGAATCGAATGAAGACATTT
>NW_015541123.1:0-270 GCF_001515605.1 Sinocyclocheilus anshuiensis | reverse complement strand
TGTCTGTCTATCTATCTATCTATCTATCTATCTATCTGATTTTCTTTTAGACTGTATTGCCTTCAAAATATTCAAACTTTAGGCTTTAAAACTTTAAAGCTTTTAAACTTCAAACTATCTAATCTGTCTGTCTATCTTTCTGTCTGTCTCTCTGTCTGTCTATCTATCTGATTTTCTAATAGACTGTATTGACTTCAAAATATTCAAACTTTAGGTTTTAAAACGTTAAAGCTTTGAAACTTCAAAATATCTATCTATCTATCTATCTAT
>NW_015541122.1:0-545 GCF_001515605.1 Sinocyclocheilus anshuiensis | reverse complement strand
TAAAAGGGTTCAATTTGAGCAGATGATTTTAACATCGCTGTCATCATCAGAGCGCACTTCCACAGTAGGCCTACATTCAGCATCTGGCTTATATTCACGATATCACCCATATTCTCAAAACTATCGTTTTCAATGACTTCATATTCAATATTTTGATCACTGGCAGTTTATTCATCACATCCAGCATCAAATGACAGTGACATTTATATTTCATTGCGTATAGTAATTGCTCAGCAGTAAAGCCATTCAAACCAGTTACATTTTTTATTTGTATAATTATATAATTAACTAATTTGATATTAGTTTGTTTTATGCCTGCGGTAATTATGAGTGAAACATCACGTCATCATTGTGTATCAGTGCCACCTTGAGAAAAAAAGATGCATTGCACAAATTGAGTCATCAGATATGTAAATATGCACATATTGAGTCATCAGATATGTAAATATAGTTGCGCAGGAAAAAATACTTACACATTTACATACCTGGGGTCTCTAGCAACCCTATACACTTTTTACAAAAAATTTATCAGAAAACTGGCATTC
>NW_015541121.1:0-6056 GCF_001515605.1 Sinocyclocheilus anshuiensis | reverse complement strand
ACTTGTGCATTATAGGGAATAATATTCTGAATATTTTACAGTTTGATTGATACCTTTAGATCAAATGGTGTTGTCATTTAATGGATTTATATTATTGCATACATTCAAAGTTGTAAAATTATTATTAAAAAAACATAAAATTGTAACTCCAAAAACAGAGCTTTGTGCGATAGCAGGTATGTTTTCCCGAACATTTTAGTATTGGTTTTATATTATAATGTCACATAGTTAAATTGTTTAATTAATTTAAATGGTTAATTTTTTTTTTTTTTAATTCATAGAAATTAAGCCTTGTGCAACATAAAGGGCATATATTTATGTCTATCTGAGTTAGTTTGGGCTCAAAACATAAAAGCCGCAAAGAGTTTAATTGGCAAAAAACCCGAATGTCTAATGAATGTCAAACGTCAAACTAACTTTACCGCCGTCTAATAATGTGTATACTGAGTTTTGTCTTTTAAAAACACTCTAAATTAACTCATTAAGCCAGGTTAAGCATTTTAGAATGTCACCGTCAAGGATGTGTTCGTTACTATAGCAACAGTAGACTCACAATGCATATCTAGTGGATATCCAGTATAGAACTCCCCATCAATAGTTATATACTGCCACCTGTTGGCGCAGTTGTGTAATTTAGAGAACAACCTTTGTTATGTCGAGATCACAAGACAACTAAGTTGTGATAACAGAAAACAACTTTTGTTATGTTGAGATCACAAGACAAATAAGTTGTGATAACGAGAAAACAACTTTTGTTATGTCGAGATCACAAAAAAAATTAGTCGTGATAACGAGAAAACAACTTTTGTTATGTTGAGATCACGAGAAAACAAGAAAGAAAAAATATATACTAATGCATGGCCGCTTAGAACTTCCGTAAAATAACAATAGAATAGACAAAAAATTACATTTTTAGAACATCAGTATTTAATATAATTTTAGAGCATCAGTTATCATGAGTTAAAATCAGTTATCATATCAAACTTTATTCAGTCATTTTAAGTAAAATTATTGAAAGTACCTCGAAAAATGTCAAACCAGTGTTTCCCTACATTCAATTTAGCAGGCACACACTGCCACTACTGATTTATGAGCATTGCTGCTGCAATTTTCACATGACTCATTGATGATACTGATGCAACATTAAATGTTAGTAAACTTCTTAGCAAAAACAGTAATAAATAATAAATAACAGAATTATCAGAATTGAGTTAGGGAAAATGAACATTTCCAAATGTCCATATGACTGTATATTATTTTGTATATGACTGTATATCATGCATAGCTGTAAAGTTGCTAAATATTGATTGCATATAACTGTAACTTTAACTAAGGTTTTAATTGAACCATTTCTTAAGTAATATAAGTTAGAATAGATCGTGTGCATCTTCCTACTGATAGCAGCACAAGACATGCTGATATGAAAGCTGTAGAGGTTGTTTTTATGAGATATTCCTCTACCAACATGAAAAAGAGTCCATCATGGCAGGGATGTGGACGTGTACACAACTAAAATCATAGGGGAAACACTGCAGACATTAATTATTTTTAACAAATAAAAATATGCAATTTTACATTTGTTGAATAATGTATTTGTTATAATATAAACTTTATTTTACTATTTTTTTTAACAAAATTTTATTTTATTTATTAATATAAACAATATTTTTTTCCTACCTGGAAGATCCAGACAAGACTTTCTCTGAAATTCTTTTTGAAGCGGTCATTCTGGAAGTCTGATTTCTCATATTGAATCCTGTTAGGAAAATAATTTCTGATATTAGAGAAATTTGTAAGAAACAGTATTTTATTTTTATTTTTATTTTTGCAAACAAATCAATTCTCAACATCAGTATAATTGTATTTTTTTTATCTCTCTTTTTGTTTATTTCATGAAAGAACACACAAATGTCCTTAATCTCTGAAAAACTGACTGACAACATCACATATCAACGACAGAAAATGTCAGAAGGTCGTAGACAAAGCCATTATCATCACACAACTGACATGACAAAATAAATGTTGTCTTTTTAGGAACACATGCATTTCTCTTGAACCTTTTGGTTTATGGGATGCAGACTATTTTAACACTTATTTTAAAGTGCTAAATTTGTTTCAAAAGACAGTGTACACCATTTCAAAAGCTAAGTTACATGCTATAGAAAAATGTATTATGCACTTTGGCATGGTTGATTATTTATGTTGCAAATTAAACCTTTTAGTGAAATTGTGGTATCTAAAAGATAATTTTGTGTTCCCACCGGTTGAGAAGAAAAGTTGCCAGCTCCACATCACTCTTCATTCTCTTCTGTGCTTTCAGTGTTTCCCACCGTGTAAATTCTGCACCTATATTTACTGTGGTCGTCTGTCCTTTGTTGCTAAATCACACAAAACAACAAATTACATAGAAACTAACAGGTTCACAGCTGTATTTATCATTTGGGCAAACAATCATCAAACCTGCATGAGAGAGAAATAACACTTTACTACAGGAAGTTACTGATATCCGCACATGCTCTCTCTAGTCCTCCTCAGAAATGGGCACTTACAAAGTGCAAAAGTTAATGCTCATTCCAGTTCAGTGGTTCAAATTTATTAATTTCTTTTATAAATGTATAGATGTGAAAATTTATAGGCTGGTAATTTTACACATTTGATTCATCTGACTGAACAGAACATATAAAGGTTTTGTTTACTAACTAAAATAAAAATCAGAGATGTCCCTGCTACATAGTTATGTTAGCTCGAACCCTCATAATAGTCTATGTTGCTGTTATGTTGCTAGCTATCTTGTTCTTATCATTAACTTTGACTCATTTATAATGAACGTTGCACTGCATTAACCTCTCTCTTGCACATAAATTCATTTCAAGCCCTGATAATCAATCACACAATTTTGCTATGAGTTAATAAATTTAATAAATTTAATCAAATCAATCAAATCAATTTAATTTCTAAACTGTGACAGTGTGTGTCTTTTTGATAGGAAGGGTGACTTAAGCTATCTATTATTCTACCTGAATGTGATTACCAAAAACTTCCAGGCTGCCAGAGCAAATGCTAACTGCCATTCTGCTGCTCTTTTCTATTGTTATGATGAAGATTCACACTAATCCCAGGAACTTTTCAAGGGTTTTAATATGTGTAAAAATACTCACATAATCACACGCAAATAAAAAGGGTACTTAACACTGTTACACTGACTTTTATTCAGCATTCATCAGCCAAAAAAAAAAAAAAGGAAAAAAAAGGTGTTAATGGGAAATGCAGATTTACAATAACAAGAAAGTCACCAGCATTTGAAGAGTTTGGTTCCAAAACGCGATAAACGCCATTTAAAAAAAAATTTGAGTTTCCGCCAAAATCAGTATAGTATCTGGCCGGTATTGAATAGTCAATTTTTAATTTTACGCAAAATATGATATCCGCACGAGTTATTAGGTCATTTTTTTCCCAAACCGTGACAAACGCCAGTCTCCTTTCTTTGCAGAATGCGATATATCCGCTCAACCAACCACAGCGCACCATTCCAAGCACTCTAGACAGTAATGGCTGCGCTTTGAATACACCCGGCATCCTAGTTTTCCTCATCTACTTTGTACTTTGTGATCAACAAACAAACTTAGGGCTGCACGATAAATCGCATGTGATTGTCATGCGCATCTCGTCAGTAAAGCCGGTTCTGTGATAAATCTCAATCGCGTGCTTTCAGATGGAGCAGCATTTAATACACAGAGCCGTAGATCACTTGCAAGTTATGCAATATCGCGTTCATAATCGCAGATGAGTCGCATTCGATTATGAACGCGGTATTGCGTAGCTTGTCAGTGTAAGTGTAAGTGTAAGTGTTTTTATTAATGCCATTAATGTTTTTGTTAATACAGCGTATAGCACTAGTCAACTAAACGAATGTAACACGGCAAAGATGAATGCACTTTTGGAAGTTGAATGTAAGGGAAATGTCATTTTGGAATTTCTGTGGTTTAATGTGATATTGTTGTTCATGTTCTTGTTCATTAGGAAATTTTCTTTTATTGTTGTAATTAATTTATAGCATTAACAAGATGACCCGTTGAATTGATTTTGGGAGCGATGACTGATTGAATGTATTTTTAGCCCAGTGCCTGTATAAGATTAGTATTGACCAAGTTCAGAGCCTGTCATATGTGGATCAACTTACTGTTGTGTATTTTCAACAGTTTCAATATGAAAAATAACTTTTATATTGATTCAATTAAAAAAAAAAATGTGTCATAGATTTATTGCATTTTGGGAAAAAAATAATACAATTTTATAATAAATCTTTGAAAATCAAAATCTGGATTTGAATTTTTAATGTTATTATAACCTAAAGATGCTATGTGAAAGTTTGAAACAGAAAATAGTGTTTTTCATCTTGCCACTTTCTTGGTAAAGAAAACACATTTTTACTCAAATTAATCAAAATGGCTTTATTGCGTTTTGGAACCAAACTCTTCATTTCCCTTTCAGTCGGTCACTCTCGACGTCACGTCGGATGACCGACGAATTGGGATCTCGCTTAGAGAGACCAATCTACTTTGAGTGTAAACTAAACAAGCCAATGCACATTGGCATGCGATTATTGCATCCAGCTGCCGCTGATCACAGCGTGAGTATACGTAGGCAGAAGGAGCAGCGCATATTGAGCTTTTCGCTTCGGAGCCAAGCGATCACATCGTTCTGCTCCTGACTACTCTACTGAGAGAAGAAGACTGAACGAGTTCAGCGTGCTCTTTGAGAGCTCTTCGTGTTGGTGGTACGGCGCTTCAGCGGTGGTGGTTTTCCCGTGTCGAGTGGGTTGCACACATCAGGCTGCACTACCCCATTTGTGTTGCAGGCGGCCATCTCCCCTGTGCGCTTCAGTACGCTAAAAGAGCTTTTTCCCTAAAAGAGCATTCACGGGTGCGTTTTTTTAAAGACGACGTTGCGTGGAAAACTCGACGTTACGTCTTTGTAAAGACGATGTGGGTCTTGCTATAGACAACGTATCACCCGGGCATTTCTGGATGCGGTCGTTACCTGGCGCTGGGTGATGGTCACGATCGCTGCCTCACGTGTCTGGGCATTAAACACGCTGAGGTGGCGTTTGTGGATGAGTCATGTTCTCATTGCGGGAAAATGATCATCTCAGAGTTGCGGGCCAAGCTCTGTTCCTCAAAGGGGCGGAGCTCCATTGCCTCTGCCTCGATCTAGCTCTCGTTGTGGCGGCAGTCAGGCGGGGGCTACTTCAGGCAGTAGCACAGGCGGTCTGAGGGTAACAGTGATGGCAGACCCTCCAGAGAACCAACTCTCAGGGGACCATCGCTCCTCTTGCACTCCGCAACCAGTTGAGCTGCCAACGGAACATGCTGGGCCCTCCACAAGGAGCGTACCAGCAGTATCCTTTGGAGCTCCTCCCGACGACTGGATGTCGATCGCTGCATCGGAGGGTGAACCGGAGCTTTCTTGAGAGGCAGATTCGGCTGCGCTGCTGTCCTCTGGGACTGTAGCAATGCCTGAATCTGATCCAGAAATAATGGCTATGCTTTCCCGGGCCTCAGAGAGGGTAGGGCTCGAGTGGAAATCCCCACCGCGTCCCGAGCCCTCAAGGCTGGACGTTTGGTTTCTCGGGGTGGCTCGCGCTGGTTCTCAGCGCCCTGCCTTGGTGCCTTTCTTCCCGGAGGTGCATGAGGAGCTCACCAGGTCATGGATGGCACCTTTTACTGCCGGAAACCGATCTGCTGGTTCCTCCTCCGCTGGTTCCGCTAGGGGGTATACGGGGGTCCCCCCGGTGGAGCGGTCGGTTGCGATGCAGTTGTGTCCTAAAACCACCTCCACCCGGCAGGGCGAACCGTGCCTCACCTCCCGGGTCTGTAGGTACTTGTCTGGCCAGCGATGCTTATACGGCCTGTGGAGAAGCTGCCTCCGCCTTACACGCTACGGCGTTACTGCAGGTTCTTCAGGCTAAGGCACTGAGGGACCTGCACAAGGGTGGTCACAACCCAGCAGTTCTGGCCCAGCAGCTCTCGGCTGCACAGAAGCAGACTGAGGCGCAC
>NW_015541120.1:425-566 GCF_001515605.1 Sinocyclocheilus anshuiensis | reverse complement strand
GCTTTGATCACAGGAATAAATTACATTTTTAAATATATTCAAATATAAAGCAGTTATTTTAAATAGTAAAAAATATTTCAAAATTGTACTGTTTTTGCTGTACTTTGGATCAAATAAATGCAGGCTTGGTGAGCAGAAGAG
>NW_015541120.1:0-359 GCF_001515605.1 Sinocyclocheilus anshuiensis | reverse complement strand
AAAAAACATTAAAAATCTTACTGTTCAAAAACTTTTGACTGGTAATGTAGGACGGCTGATTATTGTTATAGATTGAAACAAATGTGCTTCAGCCAGGATAAAGAATATGAAAAGTTCTCTGAGTTGCTGCAGAAAAAAAAGAGCAACAACAAAAACATGCTGCTAGAGACGGGCTTATTTAAAATGCAAACTGATTGTCCGCCAGCAGGAGGCGCTTTGAGAGCGGTAGAACTAGCGGTTTCTCCAGTAACGGCTGTAAACAAAGCAGCTCCGCTCATGAATGCTTCTTTGTCAGATAAAATTAAAATGCCATAGAAACTTTTCTGAAGACAGTCCTTTCCCTTCAGAGATTCATTCAT
>NW_015541119.1:9951-12102 GCF_001515605.1 Sinocyclocheilus anshuiensis | reverse complement strand
AACCAAATTGCCTATCACAGCTATGCTGATGATACACAGATTTACGTAGCCTTATCACCAAATGACTAATGCCAATGCATTGATGAAATTAACAGTTGGATGTGCCAACATTTTCTTCAGTTAAACAAGGGGAAAACTGAAGTCATTGCATTTGGAAACAAAGATGAAGTTCTCAAGGTGAATGCATACCTTGACTCTACGGGTCAAACAACTAAAAATCAAGTCAAGAATCTTGGTGTGATTCTGGAGACAGACCTTAGTTTCAGTAGTCATGTCAAAGCAGTAACTAAATCAGCATACTATCATCTCAAAAACACTGCAAGAATTAGATGTTTTGTTTCCAGTCAAGACTTGGAGAAACTTGCTCATGCCTTTATCACCAGCAGGGTGAACTATTGTAATGGTCTCCTCACCGGCCATCCCAAGAAGACCATTAGACAGCTGCAGCTCATCCAGAATGCTGCTGCCAGGATTCTGACTAGAATTTTTTTTTTTTTTAACGATTGGATAGCTATGGAATCAGAGAAAATGCATGAATTGATCAGGTACACATGAACTGAGTCTCCACATGCATCACAGTAATTTTGGTGTCTGTGGAATGTGAACAGGGACTCTTGTCTGCATTGATAGCTTACAGGTGGAGAGGAGAGAGAGTGATAGAGCCAATTCAATGGATGGGGATTATTAGAAGGCCATGATTGACAAGGGCCAGTGGAGGGAATTTGTCCAGGACACCGGGGTTACACCCCTAATCTTTACGAGAAGTGCTATGGGATTTTTAGTGACCACAGAGAGTCAGGACCTCGGTTTAACGTCTCATCTGAAGGACGGTGTTTTTTTTTTTTGACAGCATAGCGTCCCCGTCACTACACTGGGGTGTTAGGACCCACACAGACCTCAGGGTGAGCACCCCCTGCTGGCCTCACTAACACCTCTTCCAACAGCAACCTAGTTTTCCCAGGAGTTCTCCCATCCAGATACTTACTAGGGATGCGCCGATCCGATATTCATATCTGGTATTGGCTCCGATACTGCCATTTTTTGTCGGATCGGGTAATGGTCAGAGAGGGCCGATCCAAATCCGAGATTGTGCGTATTATTCTGTGTTACTTCTGAAGCCATATGATAGCTTAAAGGGTTACTCCACCCCAAAAGGAAAATTTTGTCATGAATCACTTACCCCCATGTTGTTCCAAACCCGTAAAAGCTTCGTTCGTCTTCAGAACACAATTTAAGATATTTAGTCTTGGGCTGCAGGGTGATATGGCTGTGGCATTACAGCATTCAGTGTTACTGAATGAGGCTTTTAAATTGATGTGCTCGACACTCTTACTTTTGTGCCGACACTCTTTTAATATAGTGATATAATGATTTACAAAGAGACAACACTTCTTGATTTCTTGTTCATTTTGGTAAATCTGCTTCTTCCACACAGAAATTCAGCTGGAATATTCCCATCAGTTTACAGATGCAGATGAGCATCAAATCATCAGGAATAAATCTGTAAAGACTGAGTTTATTAAAGAGGACAGAGAGAAGATGAGAGATCCAGAACCCTGCAGAATCAAACACACTGAAGATACTGAAGAACAAACAGGTTGGTGTTTATTATTCATTCTTCATTAATAATGCCGACGGTTATAAAGTTTAAGTCATTTTAGATTTTGTTTGATGTAATTGGAAAAATCTTTAGAGATCTTTAATAATATAACTAAATCAAATAATAAGGGACACTTTCTATGAAATGAGTACTTTATGCAACATTATTTGTTAGATAACTGTGTTGTTGATCAAACATATTTAAAAGTTCTTCCTGCAGAAACATGGGTTTCGTGCCCATTGGGTTTTGTGATCATAAAAATCACAATTTGAAAATCAAGGTACCTCATTCATGGAAAATTTCAGGGACATATATAAAATGTACTAGATGTATTTATACTGAACAAAATTATAAACGCAACACTTTTGTTTTTGCCCCCATTTTTCATGAGCTGAACTCAAAGATCTAAGACTTTTTCTATGTACACAAAAGGCCTATTTCTCTCAAATATTGTTCACAAATCTGTCTAAATCTGTGTTAGTGAGCACTTCTCCTTTGCCGAGATAATCCATCCACCTCACAGGTGTGCCTTAGGCTGGCCACAATAAAAG
>NW_015541119.1:8913-9282 GCF_001515605.1 Sinocyclocheilus anshuiensis | reverse complement strand
GTTCAGCTCATGAAAAATGGGGGCAAAAACAAAAGTGTTGCGTTTATAATTTTGTTCAGTGTATAAAACTGCATCAAAATTATCAAAATTTTGTATAGCAATTGTCTACTTTCCGCTGTTACATCAGGGTTCAATTTGATGTCTTTTACTTTTTTATGAGTTACTGACAAAGGAACTGTTTTTGCTTTTATTTCAGAGTTGACTGAAGAAAATGACAATGAAGAATTGAGTGAAGTTGAGGAGAAAAATTACTTCAAAATTGGAGAAAACCCTTTGAGTTGCTGTCAAAGCAAACAGATGATTTTAAAGAAAACAAGAGCCAAGAAATCTTTCACCTGTACTCAGTGTGGAAAGAATTTGACATGCAAC
>NW_015541119.1:352-7808 GCF_001515605.1 Sinocyclocheilus anshuiensis | reverse complement strand
ACCCTCAGCAAGTCTTAAGAAACACATGAACATTCACACTAGAGAGAAGCTGTACACATGTGATCAATGCAGCAAAGCATTTTTGAGAGCTTCAGTCCTGAAGCAGCACCTGAGAGTACATACAAAGGAGAAGCCACATTCATGTTATTTGTGTGCAAAGAGTTTTTCATGTTTGCATTATTTAAAAATACATCAGAAAATACATACTGCTGTGAGAGAGTACATGTGCTTTGAGTGTGAGAAGACTTTTACTTCAGCGAGCTGTTTAAAACTGCACGAGAGAATCCACACTGGAGAGAAACCTTACAAGTGTTCACACTGTGACAAGAGATTCAATGTGTCATCAACTCTGAAAACACACGAGAGGATCCACACTGGAGAGAAACCGTATCACTGCACTGCATGTGGGAAGTGTTTCAATCAATCTTCTGCTCTACACAGTCATACAAAAAACAATCACAGTAAGTAGATCATCTTCAGATCCAGCACTTTCAGGTCTGATGCTGCGTCTTCACCAAATGTGACACAATAATGCATCGAGCAGTGAAATATCATCTGGATAAATCTGTCATTACAAGTGACATGACAAAGAAACATTATCTAAAGTTTTCACAGTGAATAAAGTTCATCTTCAAAACCAGCCGATTCAACAGTGAGATTCAGAGCAACTCAAAGATGGAGTTCCTCTCCAAAGAACAATGTCAAAAAAATGTATTCTTGTTTTTCATTTTGCTTCATGATATAAATGATATCATTGTGCTTCCTTATGAGTTTCATGTTGTTCAATTGTCTTATAATGCATATGTGTCACTTGTAGCTTTCATACTCTTTCATGAAGGAAAGCAGAAGTTTTTACAAACCGTTCTTGTTCAGGAAGCTGAAGAAGAGACTGTAACACTTTTAAGAAAGTATGAAATTTATTTTAAATGTTGTTCTTCGCTGTTGTTTTTAAAATGACTAGTTATTCTTCCACTTATGATGTATTTAGGAAACGCAGATGCAAGATATACTGTCATGTAGCTTTGTAATTAATCCTTATTTGCTTCTCTTTGTACCTGATATTAAACCGGCTAAATTATGAAAGACTAGTATTGATAAGCTCTGACGTTATCAGTTCTGCTTTCAGTACTGGAGAAATTAAAGAAAAAAAACTTACAATTTATTATTGCTGCACAGAAGTTATCAAGCTAATTGTATCTTGTGAACCGTTTCTATATGCAATAAAATTAAGACATTTGTCAGTGATGTGTTTTCGTTGTTCGCAGTCCAGAAGTGAGATCTCTCTTGTACTTTAGGGCTGTGTGATTAATCTAATTTTATTTCTGATTTTGAGTTTGGTTCCAAGGATTATGAAAACAAGATGTTTGAGGTAAAGCGGTATATTAGAGAAAATCTGATGTGTCTTGAGGACTTTATTACTGTGACGTGCGTGTGTCTGTTAAGTCATGCGTGACCGTAGTAATCCATTATTATAAGTTTACACCACTGATCTATAATAGAGAACTGGATTGCTCATGACGTTGTGAAGCCACTGCGCTGCCATATTGGTATTCCCAAGTATTCCCATACATTCTAGTGAATTAAAGGGGTCATATGATGCGATTTCAATTTTTCCTTTTATGTTTGGAATCAACAATTTGCACATGGAGCCGCATTGAGATCCCAGTATCTCTGGAACTGAACCATACAGGGCCTTAAAAATTACGATACCAAAAGAAAAGTTTGTTAAGAAACAGAATCCTTTTAGATATTAATAAGTATTAAAGATACTAAGATATTTTCAATACTTATTGAGTTTCAGCCATGCAAACTTTGGGGTAAAGTTTTTTCCCCATTTTTGAACTGTCACCACTGATGTATGTATTAGTGTGTGTGAGTGTGTATTAGTGTGTAACGACTAATACATACTCTCTCTCCTCCTCCTCTCCACTCTCGGAGACGGACATTTCCAAACTTATCCTTTCCAATTATCCTACTACTTGTCCACTTGATCCTATCCCCACTCACCTCCTTCAGGCAATTTCTTCTTCAGTCATACCTTCGCTCAACTGAGACTGCCCTGCTCTCGGTTACTGAAGCCCTGAGACTGGCAAGAGCAGCTTCCAAATCCTCAGTACTCATCTTGCTGGATCTGTCTGCTGCTTTTGACACAGTTAACCACCAGATTCTCCTGTCCACCCTCATGAAGATGGGCATCTCAGGAACCACACTCCAGTGGATCAAGTCTTACCTCTCAGGTAGGTCCTTCAGAGTGTCTTGGAGGGGTGAGGGTTCTAAGTCACAACTTCTTGCTACTGGGCTTCCTCGAGGCTCAGTGCTTAGACCACTTCTCTTCTCCATTAGCTGGATGAAGGATCATCACCTTCAACTCAATCTTGCTAAGACAGAACTGCTCGTGGTCTCAGCCAACCCAGCACTACATCACAACCTCTCTATACAGCTAGGTTCATCAACCATACCACCTTGGAGTTGTGATCGATGATCAGTTAAGCTTCACCGTCCACATTGCTACAATGGCCCAGTCCTGCAGATTTGCCTTATACAACATTAGGAAGATTAGTCCCTTCCTGTCAGAGCAAGACACACAACTTCCTGTCCAAGCTCTTGTTCTCTCCAGACTGGACTGGGCCTTCCCGCATGCACTATCAAGCCTCTGCAACTGATCCAGAATGCAGCAGCGAGAGTGGTCTTCAATGAGCCAAAAAAAGCTCACGTTACTCCTCTCCTCATCAGGTTGCACTGGCTACCAGTAGCCGCTCGCATCAAATTCAAGGTACTGATGCTTGCCTACAAGACAACCACTGGCGCTGCACCAATATACCTAAACTCGCTAGTTCAAACTTATGCGCCCTCCAGAAGCTTGCATTCTGCAAGTGAACGGCGCCTTGTAGTTCCATCCCAAAGAGGCTCAAAATCACTCTCACTGACCTTTTCCTGGACTGTACCCAGCTGGTGGAATGACCTCCCGATCTCAATTCGAACAGCTGAGTCTTTAGCCATTTAAAAAAAAACATCTAAAGACACATCTTTTTCGCCAGCACCTGACCAACTAATACTAGCACTTACCTATTCTATTCTGTTCTATTATTTAATAATAATAAAAAAATGTTTTTTTTAAAAACCTAGCCTGTGCTAGACTAACTGAGACTTATCATGGCACTTGTATACTGTTGTTCTGTCGTTGGTCTGATTGCTTCTATTGTTCTCATTTGTAAGTCGCTTTGGATAAAAGCGTCTACTAAATGATTAAATGTAAATGTAAATATTGGTTAAATTAATAATTAATTCAACATATATACATAACTTTTACTCCTATGGAAACTGTAATGATAGTAAAACACCATAGAATTTTCACGTCTGAAATAGATGTTGCTCAGTCAGGACATAAAAAAATGCATGCGTCATAATATCATTCAGAGAAATAACTGACAACGTACGGTACTGACTTAAAGACATGCAGCTTTATTTCCAAGACAATGCATGGTAAGCTTTGAATTTCAATACAGTATAGAGCAAAGTAACAGGGGTTCATATTGTAATATTTATTGTATATTCAAATCAATTTCTGATAGTAATACCAGATAAATTCAATTCAATTCAAGTTTATTTGTATAGCGCTGTTCACAGTACAAATCGTTGCAAAGCAGCTTTTCAGAAAATTTAAGTTTCTACAATATATTTAGTAGTAGCTTATCAGTGATGACTGTCAAGTTGATGCAGATATGGCAGAAATGTATGGTAAAAATCAGTTAATGGTGTAATCAAACAGATAATGAACACTATTAACAGCAATGATTATATGTTGCAATCAAACTTAAGGCAAAATTAGGTAGTTCTGTTGTTTGAGGGTTGGCATCATCTCTTCTCAGGTGTTCTGGATCCAGACTGAAGCTTGTGAAATTCCTAGTTACCACGGGATGCAAATCCCGATTGTAGCATGATAGAAGGCTAGTTAGGTACACAGGAGCTAAACCATTTTGGGCCTTAAAAGTAGTAATATTTTGTAACTGATACGGAACTTAATAGGAAGCCAGTGCGGAAACTGCAAAATCGAGGTAATATGATCTTATTTTCTTGACCTGGTAAGGACTCTAGCCACTGCATTTTGGGCTATCTGTAGCTTGTTTATTGAAAATGCAGGACAACCACCTAGCAGTGCATTACAATAGTCCAGTCTAGAGGTCATGAATGCATGAACTAGCTTTTCTGCATCAGAAACAGGTAACATGTTTCGTAACTTGGCAATGTTTCTAAGATGGAAGAATTCTGTTTTTGTAGCATGGGAAATATGATTTTCAAAAGACAAGTTGCTGTCTAATATAACACCCAGATTGTTGACTGTAGAGGATGTAAGCTGACCATATACAAGTGACCAAGAAAAGTGTTTGGCCTAAGCCACTGGTCCCTGTCTCCAATATTTACTATAGGGACATGAACTACACCTTGGTCCACAGGCAAAAGACATTTTGAGATTAGAATATTAGCAGGTAAAACACCCTCCTCACCTGTTGGTGGCTCCAAAAAAACAGAAGTGATAACACGAGCCATATTCTGACAGTAGTTTGTGGGGACCCACTGAAGGGAACCCGCAGGAACTCGTATTGCAGATCCTACTCTTACAATTGCCTTCCCCACCAAACCAGTCCCTGCAGTCAGAGCTAGACTCTGGCATTCCAACAGGGCTCGTTTCCACTCCTTTCCTGCCTGCTGTACTGTAACAGAGGCAAATAAAATCTCCTTCATGCTGGCAAAAAAGGTCTTGATAACAACAATTAAGAATATTCATACCAAGAAGGTCTGGAACTGAGAGCTTTTTTTGCTTTGTCAAGGAATCCTTAGGATCTCTCATGATAAGTACTCCAATCTTAGGGAGAACCCTACCCAAAACCTCAACCTCTAGCTCCAAATAACCACAATACAGAATTTCCAATCCATTAGCAGTCTTTAACTGCAGCTAACTACATATGTGTAGGGAAACTGGACTCAAAAAAACTCTCCGTGATCATATGCAAGGCAAGGCGAGTTTTTTTTATATAGCACATTTCATACACAATGGTAATTCAAAGTGCTTTACATAAAATGAATTAAAATAATCATAAAAATAATCACAACAATAAAACAAGGAAATTAAAAACTTTTAAAATAATCTGAAATTGATTTAAAATGAATTAAAACAGTTAGGAATAGAAACCATAGACACCATAGACCCTGTGTATAATAAGCAAGGGGTTTTGACACCCCCGAATGAAACTTCCATTACAGGACATTGACCAATAAGCCGAGGCAAAATACCATCTACTGATCCATTTGAGACCAACCCCCTTTTTATCATATTTAGTCAACCTTATCCTATTTAGTTTTAGTCAAGTTTTAGTAAACAAAGGCCTGGTTTCACAGATGGGGCTTAGCTTAAACCAGGACTAGGCCATAGTTCAATTAGGATTTTAAAGTAATTTTTATAAACATGATTTAAAAAAAAACATGACTGTTGTGCATCTTGAGACAAAACAAGGGCACTGACATATTTCAAGATCAATCAGTGCAAGTTTATTTCAGTTGAAACAGCTCAGACTTACATTTTAGGCGGGGACTAGGCGTAAGCCTTGTCTGTGAAACTGGGGGTAAAAGTCTCAACATTTTAGTCTAGTTTTAGTCCAAGAAAATCTAAAGTATTTTAGTCTATTTTTTCATATGAAAACATGTTTAGATAACTTTGTCCTGTTTTTGTTTAGTCAAGTTTAAGTCAATGAAATGTATGGAACATTTTAGTCAGGTTTTAATCAATGAAATCTTAGTCACATTTTCGTCATTCTGTATAATGGTTAAACTGATTAAAAAAATGTTGCTCAAAATGATAAGCGTAATGACTGTTGTCATTTGAGAAATTTACTTTTGCATTTCAGGTATTGCACTTTCACCAGTAAGCACAAATCAATAGAATGTGGACTCATACACTGTCACGGTTCGCTGCCGGAAGGAACGCAGGAGACGCGGAGAAGCGTTAAACAGTCTTTTAATGAACAAACATGGGGGAAAATCCACAACAGGAATTAGGAATGACACACGAACATAACCTGTAGACCCGACAGAGACAGACTGCACAGACTAGGACTTAAATACATGGGGTAACAAGCTTAATTATGAGACAAACCTGAATGACATGAACAATCAACACGAGGAAGAAACTGGGTCACGGGAAGCACATGGGGAGGAAAAACACCACAAAACAGTCCAGAATCCTGACATCTGTGATGGCAACAAATATATTCTGCTCTTCAAGACTTAGCTGAGTGACAGCAACGGTTCAAACACATTTTATAATAAAGTGTAAATGCAAACTCAGGGTCAGCTATTTTAGTTGTGGTGGCATGATTACGCTAAAAAAAAATCTGTACTATAGTTGTATTGTGCATCTTGAGACAAAACAAGGGCACTGACATATTTCAAGATCAATCAGTGCAAGTTTATTTCAGTTGAAACAGCTCAGACTTACATTTTAGGCGGGGACTAGGCGTAAGCCTTGTCTGTGAAACTGGGGGTAAAAGTCTCAACATTTTAGTCTAGTTTTAGTCCAAGAAAATCTAAAGTATTTTAGTCTATTTTTTCATATGAAAACATGTTTAGATAACTTTGTCCTGTTTTTGTTTAGTCAAGTTTAAGTCAATGAAATGTATGGAACATTTTAGTCAGGTTTTAATCAATGAAATCTTAGTCACATTTTCGTCATTCTGTATAATGGTTAAACTGATTAAAAAAATGTTGCTCAAAATGATAAGCGTAATGACTGTTGTCATTTGAGAAATTTACTTTTGCATTTCAGGTATTGCACTTTCACCAGTAAGCACAAATCAATAGAATGTGGACTCATACACTGTCACGGTTCGCTGCCGGAAGGAACGCAGGAGACGCGGAGAAGCGTTAAACAGTCTTTTAATGAACAAACATGGGGGAAAATCCACAACAGGAATTAGGAATGACACACGAACATAACCTGTAGACCCGACAGAGACAGACTGCACAGACTAGGACTTAAATACATGGGGTAACAAGCTTAATTATGAGACAAACCTGAATGACATGAACAATCAACACGAGGAAGAAACTGGGTCACGGGAAGCACATGGGGAGGAAAAACACCACAAAACAGTCCAGAATCCTGACATATCGCTTCCTCACGCCGTAGAACAACAGAGAGCGGGGCACAGGGAGGTGGCTCAGGAGGAGGACGGACACCCGGGAGGGGGCCGGCAGACAGAGTCCAGGGAGGTGACGAAGGAGGGAGGAGCCAGGGAGGAGACAGGAGGGACTTGGAGCATGAAGGGCCAAGCAGGACCCAGGCTACAGCCATGATGGCGACCCATGGTGGAGCCGACGGAGGGGAGGAGCCATGGTGGAGGAAGGGCTGACGACTCCAGGGGGTCAACCAACGGCGGCGGAGCAGGTGGTGGAGGAGCCC
>NW_015541119.1:0-301 GCF_001515605.1 Sinocyclocheilus anshuiensis | reverse complement strand
TGGGCGGAGACGGAGAGCCGCAGAGCCAGGGGGAGGATCCGGAGGGCCAAGGCGGAGCAGATGGCGCCAGCGACTGACACGGAGGCGGGGATCCGAAAGGCCGCAGTGGAGCCAGAGCAACAGAGGACTGAAGAGGAGCCGAAGGGATGGAGGAGCCTGACGGAGCCGGAGGGACGAGGGGCAGCCGGAGGAGTGGAGTCCCGAGGTGCAGGATGGTCGATGCCAGACCAAGGCAGAGCCGGAGGGACGAGGAAGTCCGGCGGAGCTAGTGGACTGCCGGGCCACGGCGGAGAGGAGGGAG
>NW_015541118.1:0-785 GCF_001515605.1 Sinocyclocheilus anshuiensis | reverse complement strand
TATTAAGCAGCATCACAACAAAACAACAGAGAGCGCGGTGAAACTTAACTGCTTCCTCTGAGGTGTAATGGTGTTTGGCAAACAAGCGTATGTGTTTTAGCGCCCCCCGCTGGACTGGAGTGAGAAGCGACGAGAGGTGGGAAATAACACGGGGAAATTACTTCGTGCGTCTACAGTATAAGGTGAGTGGACTTGTTTTACTTTGAAATAGCCAATCTGCTATATAAATAAATTATAGACTCGCATGGTATTTGATCAACACCAACAGTCTTCATGAGTGAGGATTGGTAGAGAAAAATGAGAGAAGTCAAAACTTTCAGAGAAAATCACACAATGTTCCCTAATGGCTAAGGGCCATTCCACCGAATAGTTCCTATTTGTTTCTAAAACTCTTACTTTTGCATGGTGTTTGGACATAAATGTGTGTTGACAGTTTGTGAACACAACCACCATACAATGATAAAAATCCATCCACTCCTCATTTTTAATCACCTATAATAAACCAAATCAATCTCACTAGGCCTGCCGTTTTGATTCTCTAAGCAATATGACATCACATTGTTTATAGGCCATAAGGTGAACTAGGAAAACATGTCTAGAAAGTGATTTTCATTCCCACACCTGCACGAGCACTACTTTTGCACTACAATACCCTTTTGGACTTTAGGTTAAAAGTTCTCCGCAAAATATCCTGCAGTTTTTTGCCACAATACATAAATGTATATAATAGTGAATTGAAAAAAGAAAAAACAACTAAAATCTTATGCTGCTGGTTTTGCATGTAA
>NW_015541117.1:0-1258 GCF_001515605.1 Sinocyclocheilus anshuiensis | reverse complement strand
ACTAGAACGATTCATTCATTCACTAGAACGATTCATTCATTCAATCACTAGAACGATTCATTCATTTATTGATTCACTAGAACGATTCATTCATTAATTCACTAGAACGATTCATTCATTCATTCATTCATTCACTAGAACGATTCATTCATTCATTCTCTAGAACGATTAATTGATTCACTAGAACGATTCATTAATTGATTCACTAGAACGATTCATTAATTGATTCACTAGAACGATTCATTAATTGATTCACTAGAACGATTCATTAATTGATTCACTAGAACGATTCATTAATTGATTCACTAGAACGATTAATTCATTAATTGATTCACTAGAACGATTCATTAATTGATTCACTAGAACGATTCATTAATTGATTCACTAGAACGATTCATTAATTGATTCACTAGAACGATTCATTAATTGATTCACTAGAACGATTCATTAATTGATTCACTAGAACGATTCATTAATTGATTCACTAGAACGATTCATTAATTGATTCACTAGAACGATTCATTAATTCACTAGAACGATTCATTCATTAATTGATTCACTAGAACGATTAATTCATTCATTCACTAGAACGATTCATTCACGAGTGTGACGACACTAGTTATAGTTGTTTTCCCCCACCTTCCAGTGCCACAGTTTTATGTTTTTATTAAGCAGTACCAGATTAAGCCTAGCATTTATGTTTATAGCAGGCAGCACCAATATTTTCTTACAGAATAAATCTTTTTTATCTCAGAGAAAGCACACTTATCACTCGCACACTATTGGTCAATCGGAGGGGGTTAGAGGTTAATATGTAATTATCCAACATGGCGGCGCCCGTAGATGACATGTTTTCTCGCTGCGTGGATCCCGCCAAAGCCAGTAATTGCGTGGAGGCCCGATTTATTCACTAGAACGATTAATTAATTCATTCATTCACTAGAACGATTAATTAATTCATTCATTCACTAGAACGATTAATTCATTCATTCATTCACTAGAAAGATTCATTCATTCACTAGAAAGATTCATTCACTAGAACGATTCATGCATTCATTCATTCACTAGAACGATTCATTCATTCATTCATTCACTAGAACGATTCATTCATTCATTCACTAGGAAGATTCATTCATTCATTCATTCATTCATTCATTCACTAGAACGATTCATTAATTGATTCACTAGGACAATTCATTCATTCAGTAGAACGATTCATTCATTCACTAGAACGATTCATTCATTCATTGATTCACTA
>NW_015541116.1:0-916 GCF_001515605.1 Sinocyclocheilus anshuiensis | reverse complement strand
AATATAAAGTGCTTTTCATACACTTAGTCCAGGTGCAGGGCATAAGTCAGTCTGAAAAAATGGACATAGAAGGCCTGA
Source organism: Sinocyclocheilus anshuiensis (assembly GCF_001515605.1). Lineage (NCBI taxonomy): Eukaryota > Metazoa > Chordata > Actinopteri > Cypriniformes > Cyprinidae > Sinocyclocheilus > Sinocyclocheilus anshuiensis. The sequence goes on along the minus strand of NW_015541116.1, from coordinate 838 downwards.
GATAGGTCGTTTCATCCATTACAAAGTTTTCTTCCAAGATGATTCCCACTCTAATATGGGTTTAGTTGTGGACTTGCTTGATCAATCATTACAAAGTTTTCTTCCAAGATGATTCCCACTCTAGCTGGGTTAGATGTGGACTTGCTTGATCAACGCTGAGGATTCTTAATGGAGTCTGTCTTGTCAGCTGCATCCTAACAGAGGAAGAAACAGATCGATAAAGACATGATCAAGTCAGTTAGATAATGCTGTTGTCAAATACTCAAGATCATATGCTGCGTTCACACCATGTTCTACTTAGAGCTGTTCATGTCCTTGGACCGGGAACTGTGCGTTTCTATGGCAACACTATCCATGCCTAAATTAATCTGCAGCAGTCAGGTACAGTGGTCACATGGTACAAGTAGAAGCTCTCAGAAAATTCCCAGATTACAGATGGTAATTATGAGTTCTACAAGGACATGAATTCTTTTTCCAAGTTGGAATCTTGTAATTATGGCAAATACAACATGGGATGAATGCACTTATACATACCTGGTTTACTGTAAAAAGAGCTGGCCTTTGGGTGATGTTAGGCTTGTTGTTGACAACTTTTCTGTGAAGAGCAAACATTAAAGTTACAGTCTTTATAAGAGCATGTGACTTAAGGGTTTACATCTAATTGTGCAGTGTGCCAGTCAATAAAGTGATCCTCCTCAGAACAGGTCTCGGTTAACCCACATGACATACTGCTGATCTGGAGTTTTGCTGTGAGGTGGCATAAGTGTACATTTTAGTGCATTAAGTAATTTAAATGTATATACACTGAACAAAATTATAAATGCAACACTTTTGTTTT
>NW_015541115.1:100908-101598 GCF_001515605.1 Sinocyclocheilus anshuiensis | reverse complement strand
TTAAAATGAGAGGGTTCGTGAGCACGCAATTTCAGCACTGTGTTGAGTAGATTCTAACTTAATAACCTCTGATTGGCCATTGCGTTCTAGAAAAAAAAAAACAGCTGAGTCTGTGATTGGCTACATTGTGCTACCCTTTAAACACGTGTTACTCCTACCAAACTGCTTCGTGTGTGATGAGTCTAGCGCGCTCTCGGGAGCTTTTTGTGTTGGCGGACGGCGCTTCAGCGGTTGTCGTTCCTGTGTCGAGTGGGTTTAACACTTCAGGCTGCACTACCCCATGTCGTGCTGCAAACGGCCGTTTACCTTGTGCGTCTCAGCAAGTAAAAGAGCATTGGGCGGAGCTCCGTTGCCTTTGCCGCAATCTAGAGTTCTTCCTGGCGGCAGCCAGGCGTGTACTATTTTGGGCAGTAGCACGGGCGGTCAGAGGGTTACAGTGGTGGCAAAACCCTCAGGGAACCAACCCTCGGGAGCCCACCACTCCTCCAGCGCTCCGCAGCCAGCCTCTTCAAAGAGCGTACCAGCGGTATCCCTCGGGGCTCCTCCCGATGACCGGATGTCAATCACTGCTTCGGAGGGAGAGCTCTCTGGAGAGGAACATTCTGCTGCGCTGCCGCCCTCCGGGACGGTGGCAACGCCTGAATCGGATCCAGAGATGTCGGCTATGCTTTCCCGGGCTGCCGAGAGGGG